>NC_064627.1:123590043-123817543 GCF_023864275.1 Schistocerca cancellata | reverse complement strand
TATATAAGGGCGATGTACTTGAGGGTATTGTTATGAAATGGAAGAGGACGTAGATGAAGTTGAAATGGGATGTATGATAATGCTTGAAGAATTTGACAGAGCACCAGAAAGACCTAGGTCGAAAAAAGGCCCCGAGAGTAGACACCATTCCGTTAGAACTACTGGTAGTCTTGGGAGAGCCAGCCATCAAAAAACTCTTCCGTCTGGTGAGCAAGATGTATGAGACAGGAGAAATACCCCCAGACTTCAAGAAGAATATAATAATTCCAGTCCCAAAGAAAGCAGATGTTGACAGGTGTGAAAATTACCGAACAATCAGTCTAATAAGCCACAGCTGCAAAATACTAACACGAATTCTTTACAGACGGATGGAAAAACTGATAGAAGCCGACCTCGGGGAAGATCAGTCTGGATTCCGTAGAAATGTTGGAACACGCGAGGCAGTACTGACCCTACCGCTTGTCTTAGAAGATAGGTTATGGAATGGCTAACCTACGTTTCTAGCATTTGTAGACTTAGAGAAAGATTTTGACACTGTTGAATGGAATACTGTCTTCCAAATTCTGAAGGTGGCAGGCGTAAAATACAGGGGGCAAAAGGCTATTCACAATTTGTACAGAAATCAGATGGCTGTTATAATAGTCGAGGGGCACGAAAGGGAAACAGTGATTGAGAAGGGAGTGTGACAGGGTTGTAGCCTATACCCAATGTTATTCAATATGTGTACTGAGCAAGCAGTAAAGGAAACAATAGAAAAATTTGGAGTAAGATTTTAAATTCTTGGAGAAGACAGAGAAACTTTGATGTTTGCCAATGACATTGTAATTCTGTCTGAGATAGCAAAGGACCTGAAGTGCAGTTGAACGGAGTAGGTAGTGTCTTGAAAGGAGGATATAAAATGAGAACCAACAAAAGCAAAAAGAGGATAATGGAATGTAGTCGAATTAAATAAGGTGAGGCTGAAGGAATTGGTTTTGGGAATGAGACAAAGTAGTAGATGAGTTTTGCTATTTGGGGAGCAAAATAACTGATGAGGTCGAAGTAGAGAGGATATATGTCCTCGGAGTCTTTCGCGACGGCATACATGAATAAAACGTTCTCGGTTTTCCAGCCACGCCAATTCGAATAAAATGCTCGAGCTTTCGATGGCCATGTCCGCCATCGTCGTCAGGAGTTCACTGACTGCCAGAGCTTTTCTGAAGAAGAGAAATTTGTTAACATCAAGTATAGATTTAAGAATCAGGAAGTCGTTTCCGAAAGTATCTGGATGGAGTGTAACCATGCATGGTAGTGAAACTTGGACAATAAATGGTTTAGACAAGAAGAGAATAGAAGCTTTCGAAATGTGGTTCTAGAGACGAATGCTGAAGATTAGATGGATAGATCATGTAACTAATGAGGAGATACTGAATAGAATTGGGGAGAAGAGGAGTTTGTGGCACAACTTGACTAGGAGAAGGGTAGGGTTGGTAGAACACGTTCTGAGGCACCAAGCGATCACCAATTTAGTATTTTAGAGAAGCATGGAACGTAAAATCGTAGAGGGAGACCAAGAGATGTGTACACTAAGCAGATTCAGAAGGATGTAGGTTGCAGTAGTTACTGGGAGATGAAGAAGGTTGCACGGGATAGAGTAGCATGGTGAGCTGCATCAAACCAGTCTCAGGACTGAAGGCCACAACAACAACGACAACGCGCACATAATTTTCTTTAGCTTTTTGCGGAGTCAGTAGGCATAAGCATTAGATTCTAATTACTTGTGACCCTTGATAAGAAGTTTCAATCACAACCTTAATCGTTGTGTCGCACTATCTACAATCTACATCATTAATCGTACAGACACCACATTTATTTTCATCCAGACTGTTCTCTCAAATTATTTTCCACTTACATCCAAAATTCGGCAGCCGTGTGTACACGATTTCAATCAGCTCTCTGCACATGTAACATGCTATTTAAAAAGTGCACTAACTCTGGCAGTTTGGTACACTGAAAAGAGAAACTCCCCATCGCTTCCCCATCAGATTTAGTAGTAAAATGGCCCAGTGTATAGCCCGTCAAAAACTGAACACACATCAAGCATGAAAACAGGAAAACAGGAAGAAGGTGTACTAAACAGTGAAAAAAAACATAGGAACAGTGAACGGACCAAGTTCAACAAGTGCAATACTGAGTGAAACTGAACTATTATGGCGCCCTGGTTAAGTGGACTGTCAACTAGACTAGCCCTGTTCAAAACTTTCTCGTAACACTGATTTCTTCTTTTTTTTTCACAGCATTATGAACTGTCCGTCCGGTCATTGAAATGTTTGTTCTCTTTCTGTAGTCTTGGCAGTTGTCATACTACACACTGCTATGTGGTCAGAATACGTTGCCGTCGCAAATAAATGTGATGAACAGAGAGAGCAGGCCAGGTACCATATACGCGTCTCACACAAACGAAAACAACAAATAAACGGGTGTGAACTATGGTACAACAAAGGAATTCAAGAGTCAAAACTTCGAAAACGGAACGAAACTTCAGAAACGTTAAAGACATATTTATTGATAGAGCACAGAGAAACTATGTGATTTTGAATCTGTTGCGCTCATTTGTTGCAGCTTATGTGAAAAATTATTATGTTTTCATCATTTCCGTGGGAGTAATTACATTCACATTCGTACGAACTCCTAAATCGGGCGAGGATGCATATCTCACTCAGTTACCAGGCGTACAAATTAGTTGCATCGATAAGAGAGTCCTGTCATATGATACAAGATTGGGTTGGGTTGTTTGGGGAAGGAGACCAGACAGCGAAGCCATCGGTCTCATCGGATTAGGGAATGACGGGAAACGAAGTCAGCCGTTCCCTTTCAAAGGAACCATCCCGGCATTTTCCTGGCGCTATTTAGGGAAATCACGGAAAACCTAAATCAGGATGACCGGACGCGGGTTTGAACCGTCGTCCTCCCGAATGCGAGTCCAGTGTGCTAGCCACTGCGCCACCTCACTCGGTATCATATGATACACGTACTTTCACTAATGCCGTGTAAGACACACCAGACGTGTTTTCGCCTTGTCATCAAACGTTTGCGGTTCCCATTCAAATGTCACTTCCTTTCGGCTGCTAATAGACTAGTTGTGCAGAATCGTTATAAGAGGTCTCTTCCTTACACATCGCTGTTGCAAACGGACGTTGCACCACGGCACACTCAGAGAACAGTTAATAAAAAGATATTAAATTGGCACTATGGGCGTTTGAACACGGCTCGCCCCTTCAGCAGTCCACTTAACGACGCCTCTCCCGCTCAAAACGGCTCTATATTGCACGTCCTGTTCTTGGACAGTTCACTGTTTCTATTTTGCTTTTTTTTAACATTTTAGTACACCTTCTTCCTGTTTTAATGTTCGATATGGGTTCAGTTTCTGACGGGCTGTCCAGTAGGCCACCTTACCACTAATTCTGATAGGGATGCAATGAGAGGTTTGATTTTCCTTTGTGAGAAGCTGGCCGCTATGGCCGAGTGGTTCTAGGCGCTGCAGTCCGGAACCGCGCTACTGCTGCGATCGCAGGTTCGAATCCTGTCTCGGGCAGGGATGTGTGTGATGTCTTTAGGTTAGTTGGGTTTAAGTAGTTCTAAGTCTAGGGGACTGATGACCTCAGATGTTAAGTCCCATAGTGCTTAGAGCCATTTGAACATTTTTTTTTTCCTTTGTGAGATGACAAGTCACGGGACAGCGATATGCACATATACAGATGGCGGTAGTATAGCGTACACAAGGTATAAAAGGGTACTGAATTGGCGGTACTGTCATTTGTAGTGAGGTGAGTCATGTGAAAAAGTTTCCCACGTGATTATGGCAGCACGATGGAAATTTGAACGCGCAGTGGTAGTTTTAGCTAGACGAATGGGACATTCCATTTCCGAAATTATTAGGCGATTCAATATTCCAAGGTCCACAGTGTCAATCGTGTGTTGAGAATAGCAAATTTCAGACATCACCAAGAACAACGCAGTGGCCGACCGCCTCCGCTTAACGAATGACAGCAACGTCGTTTACATAAAGTTTTCAGTTGCTAACAGACAAGCAGCTCAGCGTGAAGTAACCGCAGAAACCATTGTCGGACGTACGATGAACGTAGCGGTTATGACAGTGCGATGAAATATGGCGCTAGTAGGCTACGGCCGCAAACGACCGACACGAGGGCATTTGCTAACACATACGCCATCGCCTGCAGCACCTTTCCTGTGCTCTTGATCATATCGGTGGACCCTAGAGTGGACCCTAGACGACTTGAAAACCGTGGCCTGGTTAGATGAGTCCTGACAACGGAGCTGATCCTCCTCGGTACGCAAAACGAGTCAGAACACTGCTGCAGAAACAACGAAAAAAACATGCCAAATTTAAATGAATACAAAATCTTCAAGATTGGCGGTTTTTTTACAGAAGGTCGAAATTTATCGCGGACTTCAATGCGAGATGCTGACAATAGTGTCCACAACGAAAGTTTGTCTCGAAACGTAGCAGAAAATTCAAAGAGGCTGGTGGCAAGAGAGAATCATTGCGAGATAACAATGGAAATACTATCGACGACAGTGCTGCCAAAGCAGAATTACTAAACGCAGCCTTCCGAAATTCGTCCGCCAAAGAAGACGAAGTAAATTTTCCAAAATTCGGATCAAGAACAGCTGCCAACATGACTAACGTTGAAGTAGATATCCTCGGAGTAGAGAAGCAACTTAAATCAGTTAACAAAAGCAGCTATTCTGGTCCAGACTGTATACCAATTAGGTTCCTTTCAGAGTATGCTGGTGCGATAGCTCCATACTTAACAATCACATGATGAAAGATCCGTACCCAAAGACAGGTCGCACCAATATCCAAGAAAGGTAGTAGGAGTAATCCACTAAATTACAGGCCCATATCATTAACGTCGACATGCAGCAGGATTTTGGAACATACAGGGTTATTACAAATGATTGAAGCGATTTCACAGCTCTACAATAACTTTATTATTTGAGATCTTTTCACAATGCTTTGCACACACATACAAAAACTCAAAAAGTTTTTTTAGGCATTCACAAATGTTCGATATGTGCCCCTTTAGTGATTCGGCAGACATCAAGCCGATAATCAAGTTCCTCCCACACTCGGCGCAGCATGTCCCCATCAATGAGTTCAAAAGCATCGTTGATGCGAGCTCGCAGTTCTGGCACGTTTCTTGGTAGAGGAGGTTTAAACACTGAATCTTTCACATAACCCCACAGAAAGAAATCGCATGGGGTTAAGTCGGGAGAGTGTGGAGGCCATGACATGAATTGCTGATCATGATCTCCACCACGACCGATCCATCGGTTTTCCAATCTCCTGTTTAAGAAATGCCGAACATCGTGATGGAAGTGCGGTGGAGCACCATCCTGTTGAAAGATGAAGTCGGCGCTGTCGGTCTCCAGTTGTGGCATGAGCCAATTTTCCAGCATGTCCAAATACACGTGTCCTGTAACGTTTTTTTCGCAGAAGAAAAAGGGGCCGTAAACTTTACACCGTGAGATTGCACAAAACATGTTAACTTTTGGTGAATTGCGAATCCTCTTCCTTGAGCTGTTGCAACCGCGCCGAAAATTCAAAGCGTTGGACTTTGTCATTGGGTGTCAGGGCTTGTAGCAATTGTAAACGGTAAGGCTTCTGCTTTTGCCTTTTCCGTAAGATTTTCCAAACCGTCGGCTGTGGTACGTTTAGCTCCCTGCTTGCTTTATACGTCGACTTCCGCGGGCTACGCGTGAAACTTGCCCGCACGCGTTCAACCGTTTCTTCGCTCACTGCAGGCCGACCCGTTGATTTCCCCTTACAGATGCATCTAGAAGCTTTAAACTGCGCATACCATCGCCGAATGGAGTTAGCAGTTGGTGGATCTTTGTTGAACTTCGTCCTGAAGTGTCGTTGCCCTGTTATGACTGACTGAGTGCATTTCAAGCACGACATACGCTTTCTCGTCCCCTGTCGCCATTTTGTCTCACTGCGCTCTCGAGCGCTCTGGCGGCAGAAACCTGAAGTGCGGCTTCAGCCGAACAAAACTTTATGAGTTTTTCTACGTATCTGTAGTGTGTCGTGACCATATGTGAATGAATGGAGCTACAGTGAATTTATGAAATCGCTTCAATCATTTGTAATAGCCCTGTATATTGTGTAGGAACATTATGAAGTACTTCGAAGAAAACGGTCTATTGACACAAAGTCAACACGGATTTAGAAAACATCGTTCTTGTGAAACACAACTACCTCTTTACTCACACAAAGTGCTGAGTGCTATTGACAACGGATTTCAAATTGATTCCGTATTTCTAGATTTCCAGAAGGCTTTTGACACTGTACCACACAAGCGGCTTGTAGTGAAATTGCGTGCTTATGGAATATCGTCTCATTTATGTAACTGGATTCGTGATTTCCTGCAGAGAGATCACAGTTCGTAGCAATTGACGGAAAGCCTTCGATTAAAACAGAAATGATCTCTGGTGTTCCCCATGGTAGTGTTATACGCCCTTTGCTGTTCCTCATTATATAAACGATTTAGGAGACAATCTGAGCATCCGCCTTAGGTTGTTTGCTGATGACGCTGTCGTTTATCGACTAGTAAGATCAAAACAAACTGCAAAACTATTTAGAAAACCTATCTGTGTGGTGTGAAAATTGGCAGATTGACCCTGACTTACGAAAAGTGTGAGGTCATCCACATGAGCGCTAAAAGAAATCCGTTAAATTTCGGTTACACGATAAATCAGTCAAATCTAATAAATTCAACTAAATACCTAGGAATTACAATTATGAACAACTTAAATTGGAAGGAGCACTTAGAAAATGTTGTAGGGAAGGATAATCAAAGGCTGCGTTTTATTGGCAGGACACTTAGAAAATGTAACATCTACTAAAGAGACCGACTACACTACGCTTGTCCGCCCTCTTTTAGAATACTGCTGTGCGGTGTGGGATCTTTACCAGATAGGATTGACGGAGTACATCGAGGAAGTTCAAAGAGGAGAAGTACGTTCTGTTTTATAAGGGAGAGTGTGTCACTGACATGACACAGGATTTGCGGTGGATATCATTATAACAAAGGCGTTTTTTGCTGTGGCAGAATCTTCTCACGAAATTTGAGTTACCATCTTTCTCCTCGGAATGTGAAAATATCCTGTTGACATTCACCTACGAAATGATCATCATAACAAAATAAGGGAAATCAGAGCTCGCACGGAGATACAGGTGTTCGTTTTTTTCGCGCGCTGTCCAAGATTGGAAAAATAGAGAATTATTGTGAAGGTGGTTCGTGCACCCCTGCCAGGCTCATAATTGTGACTTGCAGAGTATCCATGTAGATGTAGATGTAGATGTAGATGTTAAGACATGATGGTAGTGTTCGAGCATGGAGCAGACCCCATGAAGCCATGCACCCAAGTAGTCAACAAGATTTCCAGAATGAGATTTTCACTCTGCAGCGGAGTGTGCGCTGATATGAAACTTCCTGGCAGATTAAAACTGTGTGCCCGACCGAGACTCGAACTCGAGTCTCGGTCGAGCACACAGTTTTAATCTGCCAGGAAGTTTCATATCAGCGCACACTCCGCTGCAGAGTGAAAATCTCATTCTGGAAACCTCCCCCAGGTTGTGGCTAAGCCATGTCTCCGCAATATCCTTTCTTTCAGGAGTGCTAGATCTGCAAGGTTCGCAGGAGAGCTTCTGTAAAGTTTGGAAGGTAGGAGACGAGATACTGGCAGAAGTAAAGCTGTGAGTACCGGGCGTGAGTCGTGCTTCGGTAGCTCAGATGGTAGAGCACTTGCCCGCGAAAGGCAAAAGTCCCGAGTTCGAGTCTCGGTCGGGCATACAGTTTTAATCTGCCAGGAAGTTTCAGTCAACAAGATATTGTGCAAACTGGTGGTGGCTGTATAATGGTGTGAGCTGTCTTTACATGGAATGTACTGTGTTCTCAGGTCCAACTGAACCGATCATTGACTGGAAATGGCTATATTCGGCTGCCTGGGGACAATTTGCATCCATTCATGGACTTCATGATCCCAAACAACGATGGAATTTTAACGGATGACAGTGCGCCATGTCACCGCTCCACAATCCATTACCATTAGTTTGAAGAACATTCGAACAAATGATTTTGTCACCCATCGAACATTTATGGGATACAATCGAGAGGTCGGTTGGTGAACAAAATGCTGCACCGGCCACACCTTGGCAGTTATGGACGGCTATACAGGCAGCATAGCTTAGTATTCACAGGGGAGTTCCAACGACTTCGTCCAGTTGCTGCAGTATGCCGGTCAAAAGAGGGTTCGACACGGTATCAGGAGGTACCCCTTGACTTTTGTCATCTCAATGTAAGAGCATATCGGTTACTTTGATCCTCTCCGATCTGATAAATAGGTAATGTTCGTTACATACACTTCTGGAAATGGAAAAAAGAACACATTGACACCGGTGTGTCAGACCCACCATACTTGCTCCGGACACTGCGAGAGGGCTGTACAAGCAATGATCACACGCACGGCACAGCGGACACACCAGAAACCACGGTGTTGGCCGTCGAATGGCGCTAGCTGCGCAGCATTTGTGCACCGCCGCCGTCAGTGTCAGCCAGTTTGCCGTGGCATACGGAGCTCCATCGCAGTCTTTAACACTGGTAGCATGCCGCGACAGCGTGGACGTGAACCGTATGTGCAGTTGACGGACTTTGAGCGAGGGTGTATAGTGGGCATGCGGGAGGCCGGGTGGACGTACCGCCGAATTGCTCAACACGTGGGGCGTGAGGTCTCCACAGTACATCGATGTTGTCGCCAGTGGTCGGCGGAAGGTGCACGTGCCCGTCGACCTGGGACAGGACCGCAGCGACGCACGGATGCACGCCAAGACCGTAGGATCCTACGCAGTGCCGTAGGGGACCGCACCGTCACTTCCCAGCAAATTAGGGACACTGTTGCTCCTGGGGTATCGGCGAGGACCATTCGCAACCGTCTCCATGAAGCTGGGCTACGGTCCCGCACACCGTTAGGCCGTCTTCCGCTCACGCCCCAACATCGTGCAGCCCGCCTCCAGTGGTGTCGCGACAGGCGTGAATGGAGGGACGAATGGAGACGTGTCGTCTTCAGCGATGAGAGTCGCTTCTGCCTTGGTGCCAATGATGGTCGTATGCGTGTTTGGCGCCGTGCAGGTGAGCGCCACAATCAGGACTGCATACGACCGAGGCACACTGGGCCAACACCCGGCATCATGGTGTGGGGAGCGATCTCCTACACTGGCCGTACACCACTGGTGATCGTCGAGGGGACACTGAATAGTGCACGGTACATCCAAACCGTCATCGAACCCATCGTTCTACCATTCCTAGACCGGCAAGGGAACTTGCTGTTCCAACAGGACAATGCACGTCCGCATGTATCCCGTGCCACCCAACGTGCTCTAGAAGGTGTACGTCAACTACCCTGGCCAGAAAGATCTCCGGATCTGTCCCCCATTGAGCATGTTTGGGACTGGATGAAGCGTCGTCTCACGCGGTCTGCACGTCCAGCACGAACGCTGGTCCAACTGAGGCGCCAGGTGGAAATGGCATGGCAAGCCGTTCCACAGGACTACATCCAGCATCTCTACGATCGTCTCCATGGGAGAATAGCAGCCTGCATTGCTGCGAAAGGTGGATATACACTGTACTAGTGCCGACATTGTGCATGCTCTGTTGCCTGTGTCTATGTGCCTGTGGTTCTGTCAGTGTGATCATGTGATGTATCTGACCCCAGGAATGTGTCAATAAAGTTTCCCCTTCCTGGGACAATGAATTCACGGTGTTCTTATTTCAATTTCCAGGAGTGTATTTACAGGGGAGTTCCATAACGACTTCGTCCAGTTGCTGCAGTATGCCGGTCAAAAGAAGGTTCGACACGGTATCAGGACGTACCCCTTGACTTTTGTCATCTCAATGTAAGAGCATATCGGTTACTTTGATCCTCTCCGATCTGATAAATAGGTAATGTTCGTTACATATAAAAGATTCCTACTCTCCAAGAAAGAGAAAAGCGTAACTGTTGAGAAGAACAGTTGTAGAACACCTCCTAGTTTACAAAGGATTTGTACACACGCCTTGCTTTGTAGTAACAGCACTGGAAATACAGCGTAACGCTGGCCAAGATTTTGGCCTACATTACTGGAAAGCGAAGGAATCTGTATTCAACCTCCGTTTTGATTTCTAGAAGTGGCTTCTGGTTGTATCCAAGTGAAACGTTTCCAAGTAATACAAATAAACCTATAGTCCAGCACATTTCAGCCTATTCTTTGCACTATGTGGGAGAGACGTCGTGGCTGTTTTTAATGTAGTGTTACACTGTCATTTCGCAACAAATCACATGCAGGAGACAACTACATAAGAGATGAAGAGTTGGAACAGGTGAGGAAATCGTGGTTAGACACTTGAAACCAGTCGTCAAACTGATGACGGCTCCTTCCCCTCAAAAGAGGTTTAATATAAAGATAAAGGTTCATAGATCGCAGTCGCAGGTTGTTCATAGTAACGATTTCGGTAGCATATACGGACTATAATCCTACAATCGCTCATCGAGACGATCACACAGATGTCATTTTCGGAGATAGTGTTACACGTTAGTTACTCCACTGCATGATCAAAGAAGTCAACACCGAAGAGCACAACAGATACCGCCCCGTCATGTACGACACGCGTTCAACGACGGACGGATTCTGTGATCGCATTGGCCAAGAAATGTGGCTAAATGCACTTCCTGGGTGACGCAAGAAGCGTGAGACATGTTGCAAAATACATATCTCTCATAACGATATTAGGAAGGCAACCTAATGCGTAGCACGATGATATTATGCATGTATCCCTCACTACTCAGCATTTCAGCAACAACCATGAGAAATGTACGCTCGTCGAAGTCTATGACTACAACAAGAAAATGTCTTATGTGGCCCCCTGCCTTGGCTGCTACACCACCGATCGACATCGCACAAACTGGTAACCATTAAGTCGTCTGTAATACTTAAACTCTGTCGTGCATCCTATCATTTGTGTCTTTCGCTACAGAAACGGAGGCTGGCTACATACATACAAGAGGCATATATAAGACATAAGACACTGTAGAGCGTACGGGACAAGGTGCTTCCTTCCGTTTAGCGATTCTCTGTACTTTTCTAGTCCCTTATTCAGCGACAGAAAATGACTAATTACATGCCTTTCTATTCCCTCTACCTCGCTATGCTCATGATCCCTGCGCGCGGTACATGGTAGTGGAACCAGGGTGGTCACAACATGTTCTTCGATAACGTGTACATAAAACGTCTTCACAAGAACTGTGTCGTCTTTCTCCCAAAGATTCCCATTTGAGTTCCCAGTGCATTCCTGTTACACTTTCATATGGTTGCGGAGAATACAAAAAAACCTTAATCTGTCATTTTGTTTCCAGTAAGATGTATTTACTGATTTTCGTTAATTTGCAGTCGACTTTAATGCTTCTTCCTGAGCCATTTTGGGAATCGATATCGTATACCTCTGCCGGTATATCGACGTATCAGTATCCATGGTCCTCTACTGTGGTTCTTACTTCATAACATTTCTGGGAATTACAGAACATAATTAGCTCATAATAACGGGCTGGATAGTACGGATTTCCGTTAATATACAGGGTGGCCACAATACGAGGGATACTCGGAAAGTAAGTTCCGATAGGTAACGAAATGGAAACGGCAGTGAAAATCCGATGAAGCTTTGCAGAAATGTGTTGGACAGTGTCTCTAGTACGCCTGTCGGTTGAGTCACGTCGCTCTTTTCAGTTCTGGGCACACAGTGAGCGCGTGAAGATGCTTAGGAAACAGTGTATCCCACCAAGTATGGGTGGCCACTACGATGTTTCTTCTGATTTCATGCAACCCCACATAACGTTCCTGTCATGCATTAGCCAGCCGGGATGGCCGAGCGGTTCTAGGCGCTACAGTCTGGAACCGCGCGACCGCTACAGTCGCAGGTTCGAATCCTTCCTCGGGCATGGGTCAAATGGCTCTGAGCACTATGGGACTTAACTGCTGTGGTCATCAGTCCCCTAGAACTTAGAACTACTTAAATCTAACTAACCTAAGAACATCACACACACATCCATGCCCGAGGCAGGATTCGAACCTGCGACCGTAGCGGTTGCGCGGTTCCAGACTGTAGCGCCTAGAACCGCTCGACCACTCCAGCCGGCCCCCTCGGGCATGGATGTGTGTGATGTCCTAGTCAGGTTTAAGTAGTTCTAAGTTCTAGTGGACTGATGACCTCAGAAGTTAAGTCGCATAGTGCTCAGAGCCTGTCATGCATTATCTTCTTCATGACAACTCCCGACCGCACACTCCATGGACAATGAGGACGCCCCTGCATCGTTTGCGATCAGATGTGTGCTCACATGAATATATGAAGACAACATTTTGACACAGACGACGAGCTGCAGACCAGCGTAGAGAATTGGCACTGAAAATTACTACAACAAATGTCTGAGCTGAAAGTGTACCAAACTCTTGCAAATAAAACATTTTTGATTTTCTGTTTGTTTTCCATTTCGCAACCGTAAAATTGGCCCGGAAAATGTTTCATGCAGCTTATGATTGGCGATCCATCTTACATAATCCACTGAACGGTGTGGTTGCCTATCTTAAAGGTGCATGAAATATTTTCCTGGTCAGTTTTATTTCGACTACTCTTTACACTACATCGTATCAATACAAAGATATTTCCAAATGTATATGAGTAGTTCTTGTCACCCATTCACGACGAACTGCAAGGAATTTTGGCACAGATTGATTTCATAAGTATATCTGGAAATTATAATGCAGACATGTGTACCTGTTGTGACATTTTTGCACCTTATGATGACCTGAAGGACCGAAACTGGCCGTGAAATAAAAGCAAACCAGAATGAGATTTTCACACTGCAGCGAAGTGTGCGCTGATATGAAACTTTCTGGCAGATTAAAAACGTGTGCCGGACCGAGACTCGAACTCGGGACCTCTGCCTTTCGCGGGCAAGTGCTCTACCGAATTTTTTTTTTTTTTTTGGTGCAACAATCTTTATTGAACAACCAGTACATATATATGTACACAATGTGACAGTCTTCAGGGTACCATTTAAACATATACAAAAATATTAGAATAACATTAAATACAACAAAATATAACATATTCTGTCTTCCTCCTTTTTTTTTTTTTTTTTGGTTGATTCATGAGAACGTGGATAAGGGTGTTGCATCATGTGACGGGTAGCCATGACACACTTTGAAGGGGGGGGGGGGGGGGTTAAGGAAGACGCTGCGGAGATAACCGGCAAAAGTTTGTCGGTAAGATGGTTTTCGGGTGAGGGTGCTATGCGTGGTCATTTTTAACTGTGTGCCGACTGAGCCACCCAAGTACGACTCACGACGCGTCCTCCCAGCTTCAATTCTGCCAGTACCTCGTGTCCTACCTTCCAAAATTCACAGAAGCTCTTCTGCGAACCTTGCAAAACTAGCACTGCTGGAAGAAAGGCTATTGCGGAGACATGGCTTAGCCGCAGCCTGGGCGATGTTTCCATGGGTAGCTCAGATGGTAGAGCATTTGCCCGCGAAAGGCAAAGGTCCCGAGTTCGAATCTCGGTCCGGCACACAGTTTTAATCTGTCAGGAAGTTTCAAAAGCAAACCACTTAGCAGATGTCAGTATGTTATCAATTACGCGGAAAGTGTAGTGCATAGTCACTGTTTTGACTGAGCGAGTGTGCTCTTCATTTCAAAAATAGGGTAGCTACGCGTAAGCGGATATACCTAGGAGTAACGCTGGACAGATCTATTACTTTCAACAGACACTGCATGAATTACAAGTTGAAAGTTTCCACCAGGAACAATCTGTTTAGAAAATTGACCGGATCACAGTGGGGCAGTCAACCTGAAGCCATCCGAGCCTCAGCACTTGTAATTGTCTGTTCTTCATGAGAGTATCCTTGTCCTGTTCGGTATAATTTATCACATGCCAAGTAGCTCTCGACAATAAATGCAGAATTATAACAGGTTGTTTGAAATCTACTACTGTCGAAAGCCTTTACCATGTTGCAGGACTAGCACCACCTTCCATACGAAGAGAAGCTGCGGCGAATAAGGAATGAAAGAAAGTGTAACAAGAACAAACCCATCCCCTGTATGGGCATAAACAGCATTATCAGAGATTGAAATCAAGGAAGAGTTTCCTTAGAACATCAAAGGTACTTACTATCGCTGCTGAAAATTCCAGGGTGCAACTTTGGAGGGATAAGAATTGCCTACCCTCTGGTTGGAAAGGAGTTTCTGAAACTATGCCTCCAGGACATGATGAGGAATGGATGACCTGGAAATCTTTGAATAGGCTGAGATCAGTGGTGGATGGATCAAGGTTTAATCTGGATACGGTACAGAAAACAATATTAAGTGCGATTGTGGAGAAGTCTGACTGTCCAGTCTCCTGTACTGCAGAAGACCTCCATCAGGCGACAGAAAATGGACTGGAAGCGTCAAAATTTTGGTCAAAGACTATGTGACATGTTAACTGTGGACCAACGTATGTTTCTGACAAGAGAATAAATAAACTGGACGTGGTGGCTTCTACTTCAAGCAAAGAATTATTACCAACTCGAGTAGAATTTCCACGTGAACTGCTAGAGCTTCTGTCAAAAGAGGACGAGATTTGAATGAGGGTTAGTCATTTAGATTATTAGAGCAACTACGGAAGGATGGGGAAGGAATCATCCGGTGCATCGTTGAGGTAAGCATCCAAGATTTTGTCTTAAATGGCTTAGGAAACTCGCAAAACACCTATATCTGGATAGCCGGAAGGGGAGTTAGCTAATTAGTTACATGTTCGACAGATTATTTGCACCATTTCTATCAAAACTTAGAACGCGCCGGTTTCTAGACTATGTATATACCACAGTTCTAAACTTCTGGGTCTGAAACTTCCTGGCAGATTAAAACTGTGTGCCGGACCGAGACCCGAACTCGGGACCTTTGGCGAGTGCTCTACCAACTGAGGTATCCAAGCACGACTCACGCCCCGTCCTCACAGCTTTACTTCTGCCAGTATCTCGTCTCCTACCTTCCAAACTTAACAGAAGCTCTCCTGCGAACCTTGCAGAACTAGCACTCCTGAAAGAAAGGATATTGCGGAGACATGGCTTAGCCACAGCCTGAGCGATGTTTTTCTAGGACTGGTAGAGGGGAGTGAGTGCAAATACTCCGAATACGAACCAATGTCCGGAAATGTCATCCAGCGACGCTACAGGGCGTCGAAGCTATAGGGGCCAGCGTCCGTTAACGTATGCGCATACAGGGTGATTTCTTAATGATGTTATAAACTTTCGAAGATCATGGAGACAGATAAATGTATCAATTCGAAGTGACGGTCCCTGTACCGGAAACGAAAGAGTCGAAAGTTATATGCGAAAACCGTTCGTATACTTCTGACAGTGGAATACATGTACCAGTACTGTTGCTGCTAAGAGTGCAGAGTATGTATCTTTCAGAGGTGGTAGTATGGATCAAAACAAGAAAAAATGTCCAGCAAACACGGGCACTAAAATGGATTCTTCAAGAGCTATGAGTACTTCTTCAATAGAGGATATATGTTCGATACTAGCGAAGATGAAGAAGTGCTCATAGCTCCTCAGGAAAGCATTTTAGAGCCCATGTTTAATAGACATTTTTTTATTGTTTTGTTCCGTATTAACACCTCTAAAAATTTCATACCCGACTTCTTACCGACAACAGTACCGATACATCTTTTCTACTGTCAGAGGTATCATAATGATTTTCGCGTATAACTTTTGACTCGTTTGTTTCCGAACCAGGAACCCTTACCTCAACTGATACATTTATCTGTCTCCATGATTTTTGAAAGTTTGTAGCATCATCACGGAATCGCCCTGGATACACGTACATTTACAGGCGCCTGCGCCTTTAAGTTTGACGCTCCGTAGCGTTTCCGGGCATGGGTTTGTATTCAAAACACCTACAATTCCTAGAAGTTTGTAATGGGAATTTCCGAATACCCTGTCTATGATTTATTTCTGTGTATGACTGCATCTCGACCATTTAAAGATTATTGTATAACACACAAGAGTAAATTTAACAAAAATGAGCACATTAGTCTTCGTCACTGCTCATATTCCAGCTGAAACACAAATTTAACAAGAACTTGAATACATTATTCTACTACACTCGATATGCTACCGATGTTTAATTAAATCATTTTCTCTCTAATAGAAGGAGTTGCCCAGAACAAATGATCTCAGGTTAGATTCAAAATTTGTTTTGTTGCATTTCAATTTTATTCTAAGGGGCAAATGATGAAAGAATTTTGTGGCTGCATACTGAATTCCTTTCTGACACGTTTCTTCCTGTTCAAGTTTTCAGTAATTTGACACGCAGAAATTTTGAGCATTCCCATCAGTAACCGATCTCTGTTTCTGTGCCACACTAATTGTTGGTATTTGTCTATTCGTAAAAGAAAGAAGGAGTAAGGTTTAATGTCCCGTCGCCACTGATGTGGTTAGAGACGTTGTTCTATTTTCAGCAGAGAAATGCGTGTACCGTGGTTTTTTTTTTTAATTTAGGAAGAGTCTAGTTCCAGACAATCACTACAAATTGTGTGAAAAATAGTATTTCTTACGTTTACTAACACTTACGTCATTTAAAAAGTAAAACCTATTCTTGATGTATCTAAACTTCAGCAGAAGAAATAGGACTGGACCCATAACTGAATCTTTCTGAACTCTGTTTCCCCCAGGTCACTAAAATTTTCTCCCAACTCAAAAAAAATTTCTGCGCTTCCAGGATCATTCAGCACCAAAACTTGCCTTCTTTTTGGTAAATACGATTCGAACAACTTGCTTGTAACATCACTAATGCTATAAAATATTTTCTCAAATAGTGTCATGATTTACACGATCAAACTCCCTTGACACAACACACAAAATACTAACTAGCGATAGTTTGTTATTTAATGCTTGTGATATATGGTGAGTAAAATTTTAAATGGCATTCTCAGTTGAGTAACTCTTCTGGGACCTAACCTGTGAAGTATTCAGGAAATCGTTTCTAGCTGATTGTGACACTTCTGTTGAGTATATTATTATCACATTACAGAAAATGAAACCAATAAGGAAACGGATAGATACACTACAAGCCATTAAAACTGCTACACCAAGAAGAAATACAGATGATAAACGGGTATTCATTAGACAAATATATTTTACTAGTTGACATATGATTACATTTTCACGCAGTTTGGGTGCATAGATCCCCAAAAATCAGTACCCAGAACAACCACCTCTGGCTGTAATAACGGCCTTGATACGCCTGGGCATTGAGTCAAACAGAGCTTGGATGGCGTGTACAGGTACAGCTGCCCATGCAGCTTCAACACAATGCCACAGTTCATCAAGAGCAGTGACTGGCGTATTGTGACGAGCCAGTTCCTCGGCCACCATTGACCAGACGTTTTCCATTGGTGAGAGATCTGGAGAATGCGCTGGCGAAGGCAGCAGTCAAAACATTTTCTGTATCCAGAAAGGCCCGTACAGGACCTGCAAAATGCGGTCGTGCATTATCCTACTAAAATATAGGGTTTCGCAGGGATCGAATGAAGGGTAGAGCCACGGGTCGTAACACATCCTAAATGTAACGTCCATTGTTCAAAGTGCCGTCTATGCGAACAAGAGGTGACCGAGACGTGTAACCAATGGCACCCCATACCATCACACTGGGTGATACGCCAGTATGGCGATTGTGAATACACGCTTCCAATGTGCGTTCACCATGGTGTCGCTAAACACGAATGTGACCATCATGATGCTGTAAACAGAACCTGGATTCATCTGAAAAAATGACGTTTTGCCATTCGTGCTCCCAGGTTCGTCATCGAGTACACCATCGCACGCGCTCCTGTCTGTGAAGCAGCGTCAAGGGTAACCGCAGCCATGGTCTCTGAGCTGATAGTCCATGCTGCTGCAAACGTCGTCGAACTGTTCGTGCAGATGGTTGTTGTCTTGCAAACGTCCCCATCTGTTGACTCAGGGATCGAGAAGTTACAGCCATGCGGATAAGATGCCTGTCATCTCGACTGCTAGTGACACGAGGCCGTTGGGATCCAGCACGGCGTTCCGTATTACCCTCCTGAACCCACCCATTCCATATTCTGCTAACAGTCATTGGATCTCGACCAACGCGAGCAGCAATATCGCGATACGACAAGCCGCAATCGCGATAGGCTACAATCTGACCTTTATCAAAGTCGGAAACGTGATGGTACGCATTTCTCCTCCTTACACGAGGCATCACAACAACGTTTGACCCGGCAACGCCGGCCAACTGCTGTTTGTATATGAGAAATCGGTTGGAAACTTTCCTCATGTCAGGACGTTGTAGGTGTCGCCACCGGCGCCAACCTTGTGTGAATGCTCTGAAAAGCAAATCATTTGCATATCACAGCATGTTCTTCGTGTCGGTTAAATTTCACATCTGTAGCACGTCATCTTCGTGGTGGAGCAATTTTAATGGCCAGTAGTATAATTATTTAGACTGTTCCTATCACCTATCTTATAAGGATGTTTGGTGCGGAATATTTTATTCTGAGACAAAAAAATCCTTCTGCTAATGATGTAACATCGTGTTTTTGAACTCTTTCCTGTACGCTACGTGGACCTAAAATGGTTTCACTTTATGTAAATATTTAATTTGATGTATTCATAGGCTCAGATAACAACAGGTGCTTATAATATAAAGAATTTCTATATATACGATAATGGGTCTGGTACAGTAGGTGTAGATTTGTAGAGGTTCATGTTAATGTTGCGACGGGACGTCAGTCTCTCTCTCGAACTGTCGCAAGAAAATGTGGACGACAAGGTCTGGCCTGTAAGTGTAGCGACATAGTGATAGAAGCAAAAACATTAACGCAAAGGCACATGATTTCATTGTTATCTTTAGTGTGTGTGTGTGTGTGTGTGTGTGTGTGAAACTTTTCGTTTGTCTGAACAATTTTACCATTATAATGAACTGTTTTCGCTAAATTTACATCAGTATTCACTGAATCCGTCGTCGACCCAAAAAGATAACGGAACAGCATAACCACGAAACAAAGATAAGCTGTGTAGCGGCAGTTAAAACCACAATATTTCCGACCACGTTCGGCACTGTAACGCCGGAAAAGGCTAACCTCTTCCCTTATCTACTCGACCTCTATGTCGTCAGCTTCTCTAGAAAAAAAAACTGTTGCATTATTTCTGTAGTCACTATCTAAATTTTATTTGCATAATTTCTCTATTCAGTAATTCATGTATAATAATACAATACTTTAGCTTTAATCTGCCATTAGACTGTATTAATTATATTTAGTTTATTACACGTGAGAGTGTTTATCAAGCTTTACGGTTTTCTAAAATATTTTTCTAAAAGCTGTTATCTAGCCAAAATGATCAATAAATAATTGGCATTCAATGCTTTAGATGAAAAACGTTTGAACTACTGCAGAAATTAATAATGAAACAAGTTTGTAACAAGAAGAGATTGCAGTAAAACTTACGTTTTTTTTTCACGTCAATTTTCTATTCGTCCTTCACGTTTCCGAAGACATATTCTTTCCTCCCATCTCCCCAACGCAAAACCGCAATATATGACTATACTCAGTCGCAGTTTGAATGACTCAACCCATACCAACACCTGGATGTAGCAACTCTTAGGAATACGAAATGGAATAATCACATGGGCCCAGTCGTACGTAGAGCAGATGAAAGACTTCGTTTCATTGGTAGGATACGGGGAAAATACATTTAGTTTGCAAAGCAAACTGCTTACAAAACACTGATGCTATCCATTATAGAACACCAGTAAACCCCCATTTCTATACAGAATAGAGCTTCCATGTATAAAACAGCATCAAACTTCAGACTGCAAAAGAGTTAGCGACCTAAATATTAGATGGTAACCATGTAAGCGAGAAAAATATCGAAAAGGTTTGAAACCAATGTTAACGTTTGTTGAAAATCGCTAAGCACTCTCATTATCTAACGCGGTATAAGAGTTGTCTGCCCGTTTTAAGTAAGAGCTAGTTTTTCATGCGTCTCAGTGTTTGTATCACCTGACATATGTGAATTACAGTGGTATACATGGGGTGACAAAAGACATGGGATACCTCCTAATACCGTGTCGAACCTCCTTTTGCCCGGCGTAATGCAAAAAATGGTTCAAAAGGCTCTGAGCACTATGGGACTGAACTTCTGTGGTCAGCAGTCCCCTAGAACTTAGAACTACTTAAACGTAACTAACCTAAGGATATCACACACATCCATGCCCGAGGCAGGATTCGAACCTGCGACCGTAGCGGTCACGCGGTTCCAGACTGAAGCGCCTAGAACCGCACTGCCACACCGGCCGGCGGCGTAATGCAGCAACTCGACGAAACGCCTGCAGAAATATTGAGCCACGCTGCCTCCTACAGCAGTCCATAGCAGTGAAAGCGTTGCCGGTGCAGGATTTTCTGCACGAACTGATCTCTCGATTATGTCCCACAGAGTTCGATGGGATTCACGTCGGGCGATATGAGTGGTCAAATCATTTGCTCGAATTGTCCAGAAGGTTGCTCAGACCAGTCGCTAATAGTTGTGACACTGTGACATTGCGCATTGTCAAACATAAAAGTTCCTTCGCTGTTTGGGAACATGAAATCCATGAACGGCTGCAAATGGTCTTCGGGTAGTCGAACATAACCGTTCTAAGTCAATGGTTGGTTCAGTTGGACCAGAGGACCCGGTCCATTCCATGTATGCCGCGCGGGGTTAGCCGAGCGGTCTAGGGCGCTGCAGTCATGGACTGTGTGGCTGGTCTCGGCGGAGGTTCGAGTCCTCCCTCGGGCATGGGTGTGTGTATTTGTCCTTAGGATAATTTAGGTTAAGTAGTGCGTAAGCTTAGGGACTGGCGACCTTAGCAGTTAAGTCCCATAAGATTTCACACACATTTGAACATTTTTTGAACATTCCATGTAAACACAGCCAGCACCATTATGGAGCCACCACCACCTTTCACAAGTGCGCGGTTGACAACTTGGATCCATGGCTTCTTGGGAAATGATCTGAGCGTGTGGCATCGTTGGCCGGGAGGCCCCATCTGGGGAAGTTCGGCCGCCAAATGCAAGTCTTATTTCAGTCGACGCCACAATGGGCGACTTGCGCGCCGGTGATGAGGATGAAAGGACGATGAGGACAACACAACTCCCAGCCCCCGAGCGAAAAAAAATCTCCAAGCCGTCCGGCAATCGAACCCGCACCCACTTGCAAGGGAGGCGAGCAGGCGGACGGCTTCTTGCAGTCTGCGCCTCACTCGAGCCCTACTATCAGTTCTTACCAACTGAAATCGGGACTTATCTGACCAGGCCACTGTTTTCCAGTCGTCTAGGGTCCCATCGATATGGTCACAACCCCAGAAGAGACGCTGTAGGCGATGTCGCGGTATTACCAACAACACTCATGTTGGTCGTCTGCTGCCATTGTCCACTAACGACCAAATTTGGCAGCACTGTCCTAGCTGATACGTTCGTCGTACGTCCCACATTGATTTCTGCGGTTATTTCAAGCAGTGTTGCTTGTCTGTTAGCACTGACAACTCTACGCAAACGCCGTTCCTCTCAGCCGTTAAGTGAAGGCCGTCTGCAGTGAGAGGTAATGCCTGGAATGTTGTATTCTCGACACACTCTTGACACTGCGGATCTCGGAATATTGAATTTCCTAACGATCCGAAATGGAATGTCCCATGCGTCTAGCTCCAACTACCATTCCGCGTTCAAAGTCTGTTAATTCCCATCATGCGATTACAATCAAGTCAGAAACCTTTTCACACAAATCATCTTACTACAAATGACAGCTAGTCCAATACACTGCCATTTATACCTTGTGTAAGCGATACTACCACCACGTGCACATCGCTATCCCACGACCTTTTGTCAACTCAGTACAATATCGCACATATTGTCAGTGGCTCATGTGGATACTGTCTGCAAAATGTGTTACAAGTAGCGTCTGTAGTAAAGAAGTAACAATTTAAACCTTCATGGCTGGTAAGTTTTACTGCACACCCAGTGAAAATATAGCAAGCGATAGAGTTTTTTCCTTGATAATTTCGCCGGGGGTGTCCACGAGAAAGTTTCGCAAGGGTTTGAAATTATGTGTAGAGTGCTCTCACTCTCAAGTGCTGGATGAATATATTCTGCGTTTTTGCGTATGGTGAGTTATGCTACCTCAAGACAAATACAGTTTCTAACTGTAATGATTGTCTTGCCGTGTTAAATCTTTAACATAACATTATACCTCTTAATGAGTAGATTGTGAGTACATACTTCTAAATGAGTAGTATTTAAAATTCGCTGTGCTGTTATATGAAATGCTGAGAAGCAAATTTCTGTTGGCCCTGATAGCCGTTAGATAGGCAGCCTACACCTGGAATCGGATACCGTGAACCGGGATACCCATTTAGTAACACACGGTTCGGTCACGTTAATATGGCCACCTCCCATATTCGACGTAAACGTGCGATAACCACTCAGAGACGGCAGGAGGAAGTGCCCCCTTGTTCAACTACCACTCCGCGTTCAAAGTCACACACAGCTGGCAGGTGGAAGTACTAGCAGTGGAGGGTATACAAAAGTTGTCGGGGGGACGCGGATAACAGTGCAGTCGTTGTCTTATTGTGGAAACAGTGCCATTTATCTGACGTCAAAAAGAGTATGATTTTTGCCTTTTGGGCCAAGGGTGGATGCGTTTCCGGAATGGCTAAGTTTGTAAACAGTTCCCGCGCCGCTGTGGCAAAGTGACATTGTCCAAAAGCGGGTGAACGACGACTGCGGAGATGTGTACAGGCGAATAGACGTGCAACTGTTGGGCAACTGGCCACCCATGTGAACCGAGGGGCTACAAACAGTGACTCCTCAACGATCGTTCAGCGAACGTTTCTGCGTATGAGCCTCCACGGCAAACGCCTGGTTCGTGCACCCACGCTGAGTGCTCTTCGTCGGCGTCGACGACTAGTACATCTACATCTACATCTACATCCATACTCCGCAAGCCACCTGACGGTGTGTGGCGGAGGGTACCTTGAGTACCTCTATCGGTTCTCCCTTCTATTCCAGTCTCGTATTGTTCGTGGAAAGAAGGATTGTCGGTATGCCTCTGTGTAGGCTCTAATCTCTCTGATTTTATCCTCATGGTCTCTTCGCGAGATATACGTAGGAGGGAGCAATATACTGCTTGACTCTTCGGTGAAGGTATGTTCTAGAAACTTTGACAAAAGCCCGTACCGAGCTACTGAGCGTCTCTCCTGCAGAGTCTTCCACTGGAGTTTATCTATCATCTCCGTAACGCTTTCGCGATGACTAAATGATCCTGTAACGAAGCGCGCTGCTCTCCGTTGGATCTTCTCTATATCTTCTATCAACCCTATCTGGTACGGATTCCACACTGCTGAGCAGTATTCAAGCAGTGGGCGAACAAGCGTACTGTAACCTACCTCCTTTGTTTTCGGATTGCATTTCCTTAGGATTCTTCCAATGAATCTCAGTCTGGCATCTGCTTTACCGACGATCAACATTATATGATCATTCCACTTTAAATCACTCCTAATGCGTACTGCCAGATAATTTATGGTATTAACTGCTTCCAGTTGCTGACCTGCTATTTTGTAGCTAAATGATAAAGGATCTATCTTTCTGTGTATTCGCAGCACATTACACTTGTCTACATTGAGATTCAATTGCCATTCCCTACACCATGCGTCAATTCGCTGCAGATCCTCCTGCATTTCAGTACAATTTTCCATTGTTACAACATCTCGATACACCACAGCATCATCTGCAAAAAGCCTCAGTGAACTTCCGATGTCATCCACCAGGTCATTTATGTATATTGTGAATAGCAACGGTCCTATGACACTCCCCTGCGGCACACCTGAAATCACTCTTACTTCGGAAGACTTCTCTCCATTGAGAATGACATGCTGCGTCCTGTTATCTAGGAACTCCTCAATCCAATCACACAATTGGTCTGATAGTCCATATGCTCTTACTTTGTTCATTAAACGACTGTGGGGAACTGTATCGAACGCCTTGCGGAAATCAAGAAACACGGCATCTACCTGTGAACCTGTGTCTATGGCCCTCTGAGTCTCGTGGACGAACAGCGCGAGCTGGGTTTCACACGACCGTCTTTTTCGAAACCCATGCTGATTCCTACAGCACGTGCACGTCAACACCGTAAGTAGACATCCACTGTGTTTACATGGAATGGACCGGGTCCTCTGGTCCAACTGAACCAACCATTGACTTGGGATGGTTATGTTCGGCTACCCAAAGACCATTTGCAGCCATTCATCGATTTCATTTTTCCAAACGAGGCTCTGAGCACTATGGGACTTAACATCTATGGTCATCAGTCCCCTAGAACTTAGAACTACTTAAACCTAACTAACCTAAGGACAGCACACAACACCCAGCCATCACGAGGCAGAGAAAATCCCTGACCCCGCCGGGAATCGAACCCGGGAACCCGGGCGTGGGAAGCGAGAACGCTACCGCACGACCACGAGATGCGGGCTTTTCCTAACGACGAAGGAACTTTTATGTGTGACAATGCGCGATGTCACAGTGCCACAATTATTAGCGACTGGTCTGAGGAACATTCTGGACAGTTCGAGCAAATGATTTTGCCACTCAGGTCGCCCGACGTGAATCCCATCGAACTCTGTGGGACGTAGTCGAGAGGTCAGTTCGTGCAGAAAGTCCTGCACCGGCAACACTTTCACTGCTATGGACTGCTGTAGGAGGCAGCGTGGCTCAAAATTTCTGCAGGGGCTTCGTCGAGTTGTTGCATTAAGCCGGGCAAAAGGAGGTTCGACGCGGTATTAGGAGGTACACCATGACTTTTGTCATCCCAATGTTTATCACTCTAATTCACATATGTCAGGTGATACAAACATTGACTTTCCAGATGAACCACATTTATGTTCTATCGGACACATGGCAAACACCATGCTACAATCCTCGGAACGGTTCAGGCCGCAGGAGAGAGCGTTATGGTCTGGAGAATGTTTTAGTGGCATTCCCTGGGTTATCACGTCATTCTGGAAGGCACAATGGACCAATACAAGATGCGTCCATCCTTGGGATCCTGTCCACCCCTATATGCAGTTAGTTTTCCTCGGAACTAGGCAATATACCAGCAGGACAGTGCTACGTGTCCGCAGGTTTCAGTGTACATGCGTGGTTCGAAGAGCATTAGGTTGAGTTTGCCCTAATCCCTCCACGTCAAACTTCCCGGATTTAAGCCCAGACGAGAAATGTGAGACCACCGTGATCAGACTGTTGGCGCCTTGTATCCCCAATCTAGAAATACAGCGCAGTTGGCCACGGCATTGGAGTCGGCATGGTTCCACATCCCTGTCGATACCTTCCAGCATCTCGTTGACTCTCTTCCTGTACGTCTCGCAGAGGTCCGCGCCGCAAAAAGGTGGTTACTCAGGTATTTGACACATTAATGTGGCTGGACAGTGTATGTATAAGGCAGTCAAAAACGAGACAGATGGGAAAAAAGGAAGTAAACCATTTATTAAGAGAAATAATCGTCATAACTGTCAACAAATGTACCCCACCGTAACACAAGATTGTTAATGCCTTCATGGAAAAATCTTCGCGGTTGCCTGCGGCACTATGAATGGAGCACATGGCTCTAAGCAGTACGGTACTTAACAATCTCAGGTCATCAGTCCCCTAGACTTAGAACTACTTAACCTAACTAACCTAAGGACATCACACACTGCCATGCCCGAGGCAGGATACGAACCTGCGACTGTAGCATCAGCGCGGTTCCGGACTGAAGCACCTAGAACCGCTCGGCCGCAGCGGCCGGCGCGGAACTATGACTGCATCCGTGGAGTGCATCTCTTCATCCGAAGCAAATCGACGGCTGCTAATGTATTTCTTCAAGGCTCCAAAAATACGGAAATGGCAAGGGCAGAGATCGGGACTGTATGGAGGATGTGGGCGACCCCACATGTTGCCGAGGTTGTTTCGATTACGTCGCAGAACTTTCGCTGGGAAGTCCTTACACTTCCGCCATACAGTCACAATCCCTCCACATACGATTTCCATATATTTGTCGCCCTGTAGAATGGCATAAGCGGCCGTTTATTAGCTTCGGATGAAAAGGTGCACGCTTGGATACCAAACGTGCCTAGACGCCACTTTTGGACAATGTTGCTTTGCCATGTACCGGAACTGTTGACCAACATAGTCATTTCGGAAATACATCCACCCTTGGCCCGAAAGGAAAAGATCATATGTTCTTTTGGATTACATATAAATTGCACTGTTCCGTAGACAACCGCAAATGTCTTTCGGTGAAGGCATTGACCGTCCAGTCTCACAGTGGGATAAATCCATTAACTGTTATGGCGATCGCTTTCGAACGGATAGTTAATTTTTTCAACTCTCTCGTTTTCATTTGGCAGCCCCTTATATACTGTGCAAGTGTGTGGGTCCCATATCAGGTAGGGGTAACAGGGGATATTTGCCGAACAGAAAAGAAGAGCGAAGTAATCGTCACAGGATTATTTGATACGCATGCAAGTGTCACGAAAATGCTAGGAAACTTGAAGTGAAAGACTCTTGAAGATTTACGCCAATTACTCCGCGAAAATACACTTAAAAAATGTCAAGAGCCAGTATTGAGTGAGGAAACTAGGAATATACTACATCACTACCCAGCGCTTCCGTACGAACCTTCAAGACAATATTAAACTGATTACACCTTACACAGAGGTTTTCAAGCAATCATTCTTCCTCTCTCCATACGGAAGGAATGGAAGTAACCCTAATAGGTAGCACGGTGGGCAGTACCCTCTGCCATGCACACTGCTTTGCGGAGTATAGATGTATACGTATATGCATTTGTAGACGTAAATGTAGTTCTTTATGAATGAAAAAACATAGGAAGAGGATGTATGTTTCCGAAACACGGCGGACAGACTACCAACTGGCCAAACCGGAAACCCGAGGAAATTATATTCCAGTAACTCGATGCAAAAACCTGCATTTACATATCAGGTGCACGACGCATACAAAATTACGTTACATGGAATTTATTGCTGTTGCAGTCAGACAGGACATCTTACAAATCAAATTTCGTAAAATGATCATTATTACTACATTCGACATTGCAAATATGATGGAGTGGACCAATCAAAGAAATGTCCCATCGGCTCCAGAATGATTCAAACTCTCTGTTTCGATGCGAACGGCTTGTTACGAAGTCGTAACAGTCCACAGCCCAGTGAGACAACGCTGGTACTCAAAGATGAACAAATGGAGTGTGCCCGCTAAACATGGTATTCCGATTCACGATTGTTTGCGAGAGTGACACCTTCCTTTATAGTATGGAGTAGTTCGAGACGTAATAGCCCAGACTCCCAGACTGGAGTTCCGAGCAGGCTGTCTTCCAAAGACATTACGAAGACAACCTTCATGCTGGCAGAGCCCAATAAATCACAACGAACTGAAAATACGTGTTATTACACAGAAAAAAATTAAAAGTGTCATTTACAACAAGTTCACTCATATGCAAAAATTAATTCTATTACAAAATTAGGAAAAAGACGAAATATTTACATATAATTGTTTTGGGATGTTAGAGTACTTCATCAGACTAGTTGAAACACACAAAACGAAAGCTCCATTTTCACGTACATTATCAATTTTTAATATGCTGTTGAGACATGAGCATTGATGCACGTAGATCTTAGAAATTTTGTGATTTTTCTGGGTTGTATGTGGGAAGTTTACACATTCTTAAATTGGAAAGAAGAGAAGAGTACGAATTACTGGAACATACTAGAATCATTTTAATTTTGCGCATAACATTGGAAGATAGGAAAAATTTGAAAGTAGCCTATAAAATCAGTTATAGTAACATTAAAATAATGTAAAGCGCATCAAAAAGGTAAGGCACAAATGAACAATGAAGTCGTAAAACCACTTGAGTTTTTGTATCTGCGGAAATTGGAGCCGAATCGATAATGAACAAAAAAAAAAAAAAAGCGAAGAGTAAAACTAGATTTTGGAAAACTAAACAGGGTTTCGTAAACTAGGCGTTTGATATGTCTGTGTGTATTACTGGTTTTTTCTTCTGGCAGTGAGAGGAAACCCATTCGAAAACTATTGGTTGCTTAGCGAGGAATAGAGAGATACATAGCAAAATTATTAACTTGGAAGGAAATACACTCCTGGAAATGGAAAAAAGAACACATTGACACCGGTGTGTCAGACCCACCATACTTGCTCCGAACACTGCGAGAGGGCTGTACAAGCAATGATCACACGCACGGCACAGCGGACACACCAGGAACCGCGGTGTTGGCCGTCGAATGGCGCTAGCTGCGCAGCATTTGTGCACGGCCGCCGTCAGTGTCAGCCAGTTTGCCGTGGCATACGGAGCTCCATCGCAGTCTTTAACACTGGTAGCATGCCGCGACAGCGTGGACGTGAACCGTATGTGCAGTTGACGGACTTTGAGCGAGGGCGTATAGTGGGCATGCGGGAGGCCGGGTGGACGTACCGCCGAATTGCTCAACACGTGGGGCGTGAGGTCTCCACAGTACATCGATGTTGTCGCCAGTGGTCGGCGGAAGGTGCACGTGCCCGTCGACCTGGGACCGGACCGCAGCGACGCACGGATGCACGCCAAGACCGTAGGATCCTACGCAGTGCCGTAGGGGACCGCACCGTCACTTCCCAGCAAATTAGGGACACTGTTGCTCCTGGGGTATCGGCGAGGACCATTCGCAACCGTCTCCATGAAGCTGGGCTACGGTCCCGCACACCGTTAGGCCGTCTTCCGCTCACGCCCCAACATCGTGCAGCCCGCCTCCAGTGGTGTCGCGACAGGCGTGAATGGAGGGACGAATGGAGACGTGTCGTCTTCAGCGATGAGAGTCGCTTCTGCCTTGGTGCCAATGATGGTCGTATGCGTGTTTGGCGCCGTGCAGGTGAGCGCCACAATCAGGACTGCATACGACCGAGGCACTCAGGGCCAACACCCGGCATCATGGTGTGGGGAGCGATCTCCTACACTGGCCGTACACCACTGGTGATCGTCGAGGGGACACTGAATAGTGCACGGTACATCCAAACCGTCATCGAACCCATCGTTCTACCATTCCTAGACCGGCAAGGGAACTTGCTGTTCCAACAGGACAATGCACGTCCGCATGTATCCCGTGCCACCCAACGTGCTCTAGAAGGTGTAAGTCAACTACCCTGGCCAGCAAGATCTCCGGATCTGTCCCCCATTGAGCATGTTTGGGACTGGATGAAGCGTCGTCTCACGCGGTCTGCACGTCCAGCACGAACGCTGGTCCAACTGAGGCGCCAGGTGGAAATGGTATGGCAAGCCGTTGCACAGGACTACATCCAGCATCTCTACGATCGTCTCCATGGGAGAATAGCAGCCTGCATTGCTGCGAAAGGTGGATATACACTGTACTAGTGCCGACATTGTGCATGCTCTGTTGCCTATGTCTATGTGCCTGTGGTTCTGTCAGTGTGATGTATCTGACCCCAGGAATGTGTCAATAAAGTTTCCCCTTCCTGGGACAATGAATTCACGGTGTTCTTATTTCAATTTCCAGGAGTGTATAAGGAAGATTAGAGTTTAACGTCCTACCGAAAACAAAGTGATTAGAGGCGGAGCGCAAGCTCGGATTGTGTCAAAGATGGGGAAGGAAATTGGCCGTGCCCTTTCAAAGGAACCGTTTGGTCATTTTGCTGTAGCGATTTAGGGAAATCAAAGATGAAACTTCGGGGGATAGTGATATACCTCCAGGCGTCCACCCACAAAAGTTTTAAACTGCTCCACACAGAAGATTCCGAGAAAAAGGGCTCTTATCCATCGATCAACTGATAGCGTAGCAGAATCGCTGTGCCTGTAGCAAATTCACTTACCCTTGGGTAACATTTCATTTGTTTTTTCTTAATTGTTTTAAAAATCATAACAACTTCTAAATAAAGTTAATGACCTAAAACGTTATCAATTAATGATAACGAATTTTATTTAATTTGTGAAATGACTGTTACAATTAATACGTAAAATGTGAATTATGATTAATATAGTCTTTTTAAAAAGTTGAATAATTTCAAATGCATTTTAATGGAGGTGAATTAAGGCTTTAATTACCACTGTGAGAAAGTTTCAGGTGGTTTTTTATTTATACAAACACATTTATAATATCGTTTATATTTGTCAATTGTCCGCCCCTGGTAGATGAGTTGACAGCGTGACGGCATGTCATGCCTAACGGCCCGGGTTCGATTCCCGACTGGGTCGGAGATTTTCTCCGCTCAGGGACTGGGTGTTGTGTTGTCGTTATCATCATCATTTCGTCCCCATCGACACGCAAGTCGTCGAAATGGTTTCAACTCTAAAGACTTGCACCAGGCGAATGGTCTACCCGACGGGAGGCCCTAGCCACACGGCATTTCCATTTACATTTGTAAATTTCGTGTTTTAAATACAAGCACCAGAATGATAATAAAAACATTGAAAACAAAGATAGTTTGACATCTTGCACAATCTGTGAAGGACGAGTGTTTACACGAACGACTCGACAATTTCGTTAATAATCGTTGATGACAGTTTATGATGCACTATTAATTGTATTTTATATAGTTTCACGGGAATTTATTTCTCTATTATTTTCAATCAGATAAGTTCAATTTTGTACATACGCTTTATTAGACTTTTTACCTATCTATAAAAATAGACGTCACAGGATTGAACAAGAGGAGTACGTTTTGGAGGAATCACTTTCTGGTCATCCTGAAGAATTTCGTCATATAATTCAGGATGAGCTTGTCTACCACGAGAATCAATAATTAATAAAAACTTTCATTTTTAAAGCAATGTAAAAAAGCAAATTAAAAGTTACGCGAAAGTGGGATCGAACGCGGACTGCCCGCGTGGCGAGTGAGTCCACACTACAAGCGCAGCCAACTCTGTGTGCTGCCAGAATGCGTCAATTGACTGGTATATGAGCTGCGCGTAAAACTTTAGAGCTATTTTTCTCGGTATCTTCTCGCTAGTGCGCTTTACATGTTTTATGTGTGGACATCCTTGACTAACCTCGAAGTCTCATCCCGAACTGAATTTCCGAAACTTTAAGGTCCCCTTGTCAGACGACGACCCTATTTTAAACATTTTTGGAAGAAGGCTGTTAACAGTCTTTAAGTTATGAATAAAATGAGTATTTTAATAATCAGCTGTTTATATTTTAAACCCAAATATCTACCGGTTTCGGTCTTGAATCATCTTCACGGATGAGGGTTAAAATGATTTACATTCATGGCATGCATTACATATTTTAAGTAATGACTAATGCAATATGATGGCTTAAACCATTTTAACCCTCATCCGTGAAGATGGTTCAAGACCGAAACCGGTGGATGAAAAAAAAAAAATGAAATGAGCGTATGGCCTCTTTGGCCAGGAGGCCCCATCTGGGGAAGTTCTTATTTCAGTCTACGTCGCATTGGGCAACTCGCGTGCCGGTGATGAGGATGAAATGATGATGAGGACAACACAACACCCAGTCCCCGAGCAGAGAAAATCTCCAACATGGCCGGGAATCGAAGCCGGGCCTGCTTGTATGGAAGGAGAGCACGTTACCACCCAGCTAAGCAGGCGGACACAGGCAGATATTTGGGTTTAAGATATAAATAGCTGATGGCTCAAATATGCAATATCGAGGACCTAATTGAAGGCTAGTAGATTATATTAGAAAATATATAGGAAAAAACATGAGGCGTTTGGTTGTATGCTGTACCTCGTGGGAAAGTGTAGAGGGGACTTCCATGCAGCACTGAATGATGATGATAAAATCGATAATTATGTAAACTTTAAGAGTAATTATAGGTACTGTTATGACAATAATATCTCGCCATTTACCAACAGAGGGGTGCACTCAGCCTCGTGGTGCCAATTGAGGAGCTACTCGACCGAATAGTAGCGGCTCCGGTCAAAGAAAACCATCATAACGACCGGGAGAGCGGTGTGCTGACCACACGCCCCTCCTATCCGCATCCTCACCTGAGGATGATACGGCGGTCGGATGGCCCTGATGGGCCACTTGTGGCCTGAAGACGGAGTGATAGTGCTATTTACCAACAGAAACAAAAAGACCTAAGGGGTAGTTTTCAGACGAAACTTACGGTTAACATTGGCTGGTAATTCCATTTTATATCTACTTGTAGGAACCCACTTCTCTGCAAACGTCATTTATGACGATCCTAATTTTATGTGATGCGATCTAGGTTAACAGCAAATTCTTACATAACATTTGTTCTTTCTTAAGCTTGTTCCATTTATTTCGATACAATACAGTGGTTTCGTTTCGTATTTTTGTTCCAGGTTACCACAATGATTTCTGCAGTGAACCTTTGGACGGTGTCGATTGCCATTTTGTGTAGTGTGTCACTGAGCTGCCTTAATGTAGACGCCGCTGAAAACCTGGCTGCCCTACGAGAGAGAGATCACAGCTTTGCATCTCCCAGACGATTCAAGCTGTCACTGGACGCTGGAGACTTCTCAGGTCATCCAGATCTAAAGGTAGAGAAACGTTCTCCTGCTGAAATCCAAGTGTTCAGTACTGGAGGCGAAGCTTCAGATTTTGACACCAACAACAGTCAGTTCGTGCAACAAATGACCGATTTCATCCTGCACCTGATCAGATCGCACATAATTTCTCAGAATAAGCGACAGATTGAGTTACCTGATATCCATAAGAGTTCTTGCAAAGGGATAGGTTACCTGTGTGTTACGTTAGCATTGAACGCAACCGAAGGCTGGTTTAGGGACCTGTCTTCTATTACACGTGTTGGTGACGTCAAGGTCTTCCGCAACGAAGACAACATAATAATGGATTTTGGGATTGGTCTGCGCACTATACAACTGGGTTACAACAAGTACAGATTGAAAGTAGGTCCTCTGAAGCTCAGCGGGAAGATCGACGGAGAAATGGGTCCGAGTGTGGTCAGGGTAAAATTTTCCATGGACGTCGGCCAACAGACCTGCAGCATCTCTCTCCTGGAGACGGAGGTCAGCTTCCTCGGAGAACCGAAGCTCCGGCTTACCGGTATGGGGAAGCTGAACCCGCTGTTCTCCAAGATCGTGACGTGGTTTGCGGGCAGAGCCCGCAAAGACGCTGCAGCCACAGCCGAGGACATCCTACGAAACACCGTCCAGGATGTGTTCGAGCGCTTGCGTTGTGATGAAGAGGTCAACAACGTTCAAGCGCTCTAAACACCGCGGCGGAAAGAAGTAAACATTAATCGGTCGTTATTCTTCTGAATTCTCTTTATTTCGTAAATTAATAAACAGTTCTTTCTTTAACTTGAGATTTAAATGTGTTGCTTGTGATGATGATGGTTTGTAGGGCGCTCAACATCGTGATCATCAGCGCCCATGTAAGTTCCCAGTCTTTCCATGTCCAGTCTCGCCACGTCGCGAATGATGATGATGGTAAGAGCAAACACCCAGTCCCGGGGCAGAGAAAATCCCCAACCCGGCCAGGAATCGAACCCAAGATCCCGTGATCTAGATGCAGCAACTCAGGCCACTAGACTACGAGCTGCGAACTTAATTGCTTGTGGCTGAAATGTACATAAAAGTAAAAAACTGTAAGGACATAACAAAAGTAAAGGGTTACTCGTAAGTATCTCCGGAGTTTTTAAAAAAAACTAGAAGGAAACTATAAAACTTACAGCAAAATGGCACTTATCAGTAGACAGTGTATTTCTTCAAGTTTCGACTCGCATCACACTCTGTGGAGCAGTTGCAGAGCGTACCACTAGGGGGCAGACGTGTCAGAATGTGTTGACAAGTCATCCGCAAGGCATAGGTAGCGCAGGATACGTTGTCCAATGCGCCGTGTCCAGTTTTCGCCCAAAAGAGCTGGGCGAGTTTATTCGTCTTTTCAGGAGGGGAGGCCGATAAGTGTTTGCCACCTCTCGGCCGGTCGGCGATGACAGAATCGACGCGCACACATTGCAACCCCTCCCAAACTATTTTACAGAAGCTATTCGGTAAAGAAATTTCATTTTTGCTTTACTTGTAACTTATATGCCTGATTCATTGTGATGTGCCCATCATTTCGCTAACGGTCATAGTTATTGGGATATTTACGTGAAAGTAAGAAACTTCGCGAAATTGGAAAAAAATTGTAATGAAAAATAGGAGTCGCTATGATTTTGCGTCTTGTGTGTGTGTGTATTGTGTATTGAACCGGGGACCTAGAAACGACGGAGAGGCTTCGTCCTGGAGTAGTTCTTAGTGGTTCACAACCCCACAACAGGCCACAGCAGTGCACCCACCTCCCCACCGCCCCACACCGAACCCAGCGTAATTGCGCGGTTCGGCCACAGTGGACCTTCCCCCAAGAATGTCTCATACCAGATGAGTGTAACCCCAATGTTTTCGTGGTATAGTAATTATGGTGTACGAATACGTGAAGACAATATTTGTGCAGCAATCGCCGACATAGTGTAACTGAGGCGGAATAAGGGGAACTAGCCCTCATTCGCCGAGCAGATGGAAAACCGCCTTAAAAATCATCCACAGGTTGGCCGGCACACCGGACCTCGGTACTAACCCGCCGGGCGCATTCGTGCCGGGGACCAGCACGCCTTCCCGCTCGGAAAGCAGGTGAAACGTCCCCTTAGAAAAATTATCAATGACTGTGCTTAAACTGACACACAATATTTTTTAGCGCAACGCAATCTGACTTTCAGAAATCCCTACAAAGGAATGGCCCTGACTAACATTAACCTGTACCTTTCACAAATCACTTACCTCACCAAAAATCTTCGTTACTCGAACTACTGCAATACAGCGAGCGCCACTACTGCCAGCTAAATAAAAGATTCAAACTACGGAAGGCACTAACTACTGATAGGCATAGTTAGCAAATGAAAGATTTTAATAGAGAACAAACAATGTATTTACCTTAATATCATCAAAAGTCATAATATATGTAATTTCAAAACTCCGCCATTTCCTTCCACACATCCACCACTGCTGGCGGCTCACCTCTAACTGCGCAACGCTACGCGCTGTTCACATCCAGCTGCCGCTGCCCAACACTACAATGGCAGACAACAATGCAAACTAGCCACAGGCTGCACACAGCACAGTCAGTGATTTTCATACAGAGCGCTACGTAACGTTGCCAATAAGAAAACATAAACAGCCTACTTACACAGGGCGTTAGACAGTGCGTCTAGCCGGGCGGGCTTCCGACACTATATTAGTAAATATCCCCTGGTTTTTGTCACCTCAATGTGTAATGAGTCCTTCTTTCTTTAATTCCTTCTTCATCTTGCACAGAACATAATGCTTTACCCTAATGTCAGTTGGCATCTCCCAGTACATGAAAACGATAAAAAAATCTGTGTGTGGAACTGTGAGCTTCACGTTTCCATCGGCGTGGTGTGTGGCAGTGCGCATGCGCGCATAGGAAGCTGCACGCGAGTCTGACAGGGGGGAGGACACTGGCATGCTGGCATATTGTAGTTTTCCTTTACTCCGTGTGTGTGGTGCTTAAGAACCATGCACCATAATCTTGAATGTGATAAAGTGCAGAATTAAATTGCTATCCTGCTTCCAGCTATTGTATTTGTTTCTTTTTTACAATTATTTTATTTTACTGTAAGCTTTAACCATGACCTTGCATCCTCAAAAAATAAGTTCTGTGACTGTGAGTGATCTCTAACGGCCAGTGATCTTCAACAGCTAAAGTTTTACAGCTATCTCTCCATTAAGAAGCTACAATTGTTGCAGATGAGAAGTAAAAAAAAAAGTTGATTAATGGGCGGATAGTCTTCCATGAAACACTTAGTAGTCGCTAAATTTTTCAACAAGAAATGCTTCACTAGTTCTAAGAATAAACAACCTACACAAGAGATAGTATTGACCACTAAAGCGTATCCCATGATTGACAAAGATATGCTTAAAACTGAAGGAAAGTTTTATACTGTAGGTATGATATTTATGAGTACTGCAAATTAATTGAAGCCCTGAAATTTCTCTTAAAAATATTCTGGATGACGTTCTCAATAAAATTATGAAACTGATAAAAATCCTTTTGGCTCTTCCTATGACTACAACAGAGACAGACCACTGATTTTCAACACTCAAAAGAGCAAAAAGTTTGAACAAGTAGTATGAATTCCGAAAGAATAAATGTGTTTGCAGTGTTTTTAAACGTCAAAAATTTTCTCAACTATCATCCAGAAATCAAGGAAAAATACTGTCGATATTTTTGCCAAATTAAAAGAAGAAGAATGTATTTCATTTTCAAGCTGGAACTGCAGCAATTTAGGTTAAAGTAAGTAAAAATGTTTTATTTAATTTTTCATGATTTTTATCAACATTTCTGAATAATTATTCTTTTTGTAGATGTGTGTTTCCTTTTACACGATTCAAAACAAAAGCTAAAAACGTTCTGGAGCAGCACCCACACTAATTTTAGCTACTAACCACCACTGCTCAAACCGCCTTTTATTCATGAGTCTATTCAGGTGGTAGCTTGTTTCATCTGTGAACCGCAACATGAAATCCTTCATTAACAACGATTGTGAGAATCTGGTTCGCAAAGCAATCCCTTCATCGTACAGTTATACGGTTATGGTGGCTGGTAACTTTGAATTTTAAATTGCAACACGTGTGGACTTTTTCTCAGTACTGAACGCCGGCCGCTGCGACCGAGGGGTTCTAGGCGCTTTAGTCCTGAACCGCGCTGCTGCTACAGTCGCATTTTCGAATCCTGCCTCGGGCATGGATGTGTGTGCTGTCCTTAGGTTAGGTAGGTTTAAGTAGTTCTAAGTCTAGGGGACTGATGACCTCAGATGTTAAGTCCAATGGTGCTTAGAGCCACTTGAACCATTTGAACTTAGCAAAATATATCATGTCGCAGCAGTCTCACCGATACCGCACACCACCGCACGAAAACTACTATCTGCAGCGTGTTGGTATGTGCGGAAACAAAATATATTCAAGGTATGCTTCCACACGGCAACGTTAAATCTAGATGTGACGCACTGTTTCTAACTCGTATTTTTAAATTAATACATGTCACTAAGACATTCATTACGAAACTCCTGTTCCTCTCGTTAGATCCTGGGGACAGGAACGCTCCTGTTAATGTAGCACATATAGATGCCAGCCTAGATTACGTCCGAAAGTACTATGTCGATTGGAGCTATATAAGACTTACACCGGCACAAACCGACACTAGAATCGTTTATGACTGTATTACCAGAAATTGTCTTCACAACCCAGTTCAGTTAAAATATTCTGCTAAAAACTGGATGAATATTTGGAAAAATATCAACTAGAGTTAGTGCCATATGGGATGACATCGTCAACGAAACTATACCCACAGCGGAACGATTATGGAAAATCAAATTGAGACCATCTCCATACTGCGACAACTGTCATCTTGTAGAAACTGTAGCGCACATGTTCTTATGTGGAAAGAAAATCGGAATTTAGAACTGGATTAGGAAGAAATTAGCGCTTATCAACAGAACCACAGAAAGCCATATACCGATAATTGAAGCTTTGCAACCCGACTGGAAATGTTACCCGTCCGCAAAGAATAACAGTTTTTCGTGGCTTCTGGGACAGTTCGTGTCTTATGTGTTAACAAACAAAACTTGGAACTTGGAAGAGTACATGTTTTATATTTCAGAAGAACATTTTAAGTTGAAGAAGAATAACAAATATAAGGAATGGTTTCAAAATTTATCTGTTGCTTTATGTGAGCTACAAAGAGGTGGACAGTTTTATTGATTACTAGCAGAATACTTATTCGTTCCTTTCTATTATTCCTAAAATCCATTTTTTATGTTGGCTCTAAAATGAGAACTGTTCTAATTTGGCAAAACTCCTCCGGCTCCGAATTTTCTTTCATTTCTTGAGAAATATATGGCCCGCTTACAGATATCATATGTCTCCAGTGCACGAATGAATGTTTGTTATGGTTATTTCTGTCACCTTTTTGCCTATTATGAGTTATGCAATTTGGAAATTTGTGGTAAGTTCTACGGGACCAATCTGCTGAGGTCATCGGTCCCTAGGCTTACACACTACTTAATCTAACTTAAACTAACTTACACTAAGGACCACACACACACAGCCATGCCCAAGGGAGAACTCGAACCTCCGACAGGAGGGAGCTGCGCGAACCATGGCAAGGCGCCTCAGACTGCACGGCTATCCTGTGTGGCATGTGTTATGTCCTGCAAGGAACTCACGGCATTGGAAGTGGCAATCTGTTATTTATTTTACCTTAACTACTACTTCAGTTTTGTTCTATGGCTTAAGGCATATCTGGGAATACATGGGAATAATGGAAATATTCAGTGACAGGTATGGTGGAGACATTGTGGCCAGGACTCGGATCTTCGACCCCTGCCCTCTTTGCCCCCGCCTGCCTGGTACTGAAAGCATTCTCAAAAAAGAAAAAAAAAGATATATTACAAAAAATGTGAGTGTGTGACAGGTATGGGGACGGCATCATGGCCAAACCTCATAATTCTTGACCCCTGCCCTCTTTGCCGCCACCTGCCTCGCACACATTCGCACACCATTGGATGTGGCTATCTATTATTTATTTTACGTTAATTACTACTTCATTTTTGTTCTACGGTTTAAGGTATATATGGGTATACATGGGAATAATGTAGCTACTCAGTGACAGATGTGGGGGAGGCATTTTGGCCAAGGTGCCTATTCTGTGTCTTTCCGCCATTGTGCCGATCGTTTCGGTACTCAATAGCACCGAACGGTCTGGTACTCGAATTAGAGTCGCTGCATTATTTAGTATGCATTTCGGTAGCGATACCGTTCGGGTTTAGAGAACCGAAGCGATGTTGTCGGTTCGTGTCGCGCAAGCCAATCAAAAGCAAGTGGCCGCAGATCAGAGCATGCGCACTGCAGCGCGCACAGCGCCACGAACACAAAGCAGCTAGCAGACGACACAGGCACGCTATTCTTCCAAGTACCGAAAATTGCGTTTACGTTGCCATAACGCATGACGCCGAATTCCATCGAACTGACGTGCCCGCCTTCATCGCCCTTGCCTCCTCCTTAACAGTATCAAGCACAGTATATCCATGTCCATGATTCTCAGCTGAAACGCATAAAAATTTTTACAGTTTCTCTGACCGCATGTTTCCATGCATGCATAATAACGATAGCGTATTCGACTGTATTCTGCAAATTGTCGTACATGCCGTATTTTGTCATCTTATTCTCATTCACACTGACATCGCGTTTTGGATTTTACGTTTCGGAAAATGAGTTAGGCATAGTGTGTAGTACCACATTGTATTAATATATCTATAAAAACACCCGAAAAATTTATTCTGAGAGTTTCAAAGAAAAAGAAGATAAACAGAATGTGGTTATAACACCCTCCTAGAGATCCAAGTGATTAAGTAGCCCACTTCCCTTTATGATGCGTCAACGATTCGGGTCATAAAAACAAAATCGAAAACAGAAAACGCATTTTCGAGAGCTCCTGCAGTTCGTTCAAGTTTATAACATGCATCTCATGAATGAAAATGTTTCGTATATAGTACTAAAGTCTAAAAATATTTCGGCAGAGATGTTTCATCTCTGTCTACTGTGGTTGAGGATTCGATCACAGATAAATACGTGTGACAAGCAAGATAATGAAGATGGCTGCTGCTAGTTCCATTCCCAGTAATTTAAATTGTGCTTTTAGATTCCTATCTAACCGCATACTCGGAAATCGCTACATATTACGAAAAAATGTTAAATTATTTCTGGCAAGAAAAAATATAAAGGTCACTGTCGGTTGTTTCACTCACAGCAATTTCATCTCCAACAATTTCATATTTCGTATTTTAAACAAACAGAAACCACGAATCATTACTGAGGAAGTGCGCTCTTACATGTAAGTAATAACGAATATTGCAGAAAAATCTTAACTTACACGAATAACAATGGCTCAGAACGTGTTGCATATATGAAGAGGAAAAAAAAAAAAAATTTATCCACCCATGCACAAACCCGTGGCCTTTCGTATGGCATTCCCGCACGCTAACCACTTGGCCACACCAAACAATATACACACACTGCTCAATTCTTGTAGTATTCCGTAGAGGAACGTAGGCCGACTTCGTTGCCAAACGGTGCTGCGTAAGTCATAAATGCGTGATAGTTTGGAAGGTTTCCAATATCAGGCTTCACATAATTGCTTTCCATTGTTACTTGAAAGTTATAAACACATTTCGATAATTACTAACTAACTCATTTGTGGGAAAAAGTACACAAAGGCACTAGTAACTTCAGTTCTCACTCATGTAATATACGTAAGCAGGGCCGATGGCTTAATATTTAATGATGTTTAAACTCTTATTTGCATGAAAATAACACGTATTTTGAGAGAATATTGACCGAAAACGTTTTTTATTATGTAATCATTCACAATAACAACCTAACCTAACCTTATCTCTAACAAAGGAAAATAGTCTATTACGAACTCATTTTCCTCTGGTGATTCTTTAGTAACACAATCACTAAATCCAAAGCTAAAACCGCTAAATATGTTTAAAATAACAAATTATAGGTGTACATAAACCACAGCTCACCGATCGACAGGGCCAGACCGAAATCCAAAACCTCTCGGTACAATTGTCATAAAAACGGTGGGAGGACCGTTCGGTAACAAGTCTCAGAAACTGACTGAATAGGATATTTCGATAAGGAACCGAAAATGACGTCACTACCGAGACTAACCTACTACACTGATCGGTATGAACGATACAGAATAGGGCCCCAGGTCTCGGATCTTCTGCCCCTGCCCTCTTTTCCTCCACCTGCCCGGTGCTGAGAGTCTTCTTAAAGCCAAAAAACAGAATAAATAAATAAATAAATAAATGGAGCTGTGATTAACGCAAATAATAGTGTAATGGTATTTTTTTTAAAAAAGGCTCAGTCGAAAAAAAGTAAAAGAAAATGGCTCGCTCAGTCGGATAGAGAGTCTGCCATGCAAAAAACATTAAAAAAGTAAAAGATAGCCAAATGGTAAGACGACCGTTCCCGATAAGCGAGAAATCCGGATTCGAGCCTCGGTCCAGTATGAATATTCGTTGTCGTCGTTCCATTATACAGCTGATTGTTGTCCATATTGGCAACTACGAATTCATTTGCTGTATAAACGTGTACTGAACCCATATATTTGAAGAGCTAATAGATCACACGCATTAAGACGAATATAACAAATGTAACAAGATGGTCTTCCCTCTACCATCATATTTGTGCCAGTGATTTCCCAACACTGGTATCATAAAAGGCAATAGTGCACCAAATAATGTAAGAAATTCTTAAAGTATGACTCCATTTCATAGATTACCTCAATGTACATATCAAGTTTAATGAAAAAGGTCGTATTTTTAACTTTTTACCAAATTATATACCTATGATTATATAAGTATCAAACACTGCATCTACGTTTTTCCAATGCCAAACAAAGTTACCGAAGACGAGAATCAGACTAATGATATTTGAGATAGATGGATGTAACACAGTAACAACAGGTGGTCCTGGAGTACATCGTTCGACTTGCCAGTCGAATTTTATTCACAATACTGCCACATCACAGGTCAACAGACGACAGGTAACTTCAATGTACTACTCCTTGGAACTCGCTATCTGAAAAAGTCTCAGATGGAATAGCCACATTAATTGGAAAGAAGATCGAAATAAAATTCATGAATATTGTAAACGCAAAAATTACGTTATTACCTTGCACCTTAAATAGCAGAATGCTTCCAGTATTACATTTTGGCGCTACAGGAAACTAGTGCATCATGTGACGACAAATTTGTTAGCACATTGTAGAGACGTAAATTTATCTTGGGCGACAGAACTCGGATAGCCAGAGCATTCCTGGACTGCAAAAAGGCCTAAGGTAAGATAGAATTCAATTACCTACTCACAGTGTTGTCGGGAAACGGATTCTGCCAACCCTTTACCAAAATAATAAAAAGCGATCTACAAGGTACGGACTTTGATTATATTTAAAGTAAACAGCTTGCTAACAAGCAAAATTACAAGTAAGCGAACTTTAAAACATTGGCAATCCAACTGCTTTTGCGAACACTACGCCATACTTATCCAGGCTTCTACACTAAAGAAACTGGTATACCTGCATAATATCGTACAGGCCCCCCGCGAGCATGCAGAAGTTCCACAACACGACGTGGCGTGGACTCGACTAATGTCTAAAGTAGTGCTGGAGGGCATTGACATCATGAATCCTGCAGGGCTATAGACAAATCCGCAAGTGCGCGAGGGGGTGGAGATCTCTTCTGAACAACACGTTGCAAGGCATCCCAGATATGCTCAATAATGTTCATGTTTGGGGAGTTTGGTGGGCAGCGGAAGTGTTTAAACTCAGAATAGTGCTCCTGGAGTCACTCTGTAGCAATTCTGGAAGTGTGGGGTGTCGCATTGTCCTGCTGGAATTGCCCATGTTCGTTGAAATGCACAATGGACATGAATGGATGCAGGTGATCGGACAGGATGCTTACCTACAGGTCACCTGCCAGAGTCGTACCTAAACGTGTCAGGGGTTCCGTATCACTCCAACTACACAAGCCTCACACCATTACAGAGCCTCCACAAACCTGAACAGTCCCCTGCTGACAAGCATGGTCCATGGATTGATGAGGCTGTTTCCATATCCGTACACGTCCATTCGCTCGATACAATTTGAAACGAGACACGTCCGATTAGGTAACATGTTTCCAGTCATCAACAGTCCAATGTCGATATTGACGGGCCCAGCCGAGGTGTAAAGCTTTTTTGTGTCGTGCATTCATCAAGGGTACATGAGAGGACCTTCAGCTCCGAAAGACCATATCGATGACGTTTCGTTGAATGGTTAACACGCTGACATTTGTTGATGGCCAAGCATTGAATTCTGCAGCAATTTGCGGAGGGATTGCACTTCTGTCACGTTGAACGATTCTCTTCAGTCGTCGTTGGTCCCTTTCTTGCAGGATCTTTTTTCCAGCCGCAGAGATGTCATGTGTTGTTGTTGTGGTCTTCAGTCCTGAGACTGGTTTGATGCAGCTCTCCATGCTACTCTATCCTGTGCAAGCTTCTTCATCTCCCAGTACCTACTGCAACCTACATCCTTCTGAATCTGCTTAGTGTATTCATCTCTTGGTCTCCCCCTATGATTTTTACCCTCCACGCTGCCCTCCAATACTAAATTGGTGATCCCTTGATGCCTCAGAACATGTCCTACCAACCGATCCCTTCTTCTGGTCAAGTTGTGCCACAAGCTTCTCTTCTCCCCAATCCTATTCAATACTTCCTCATTAGTTATGTGATCTACCCATCTAATCTTCAGCATTCTTCTGTAGCACCACATTTCAAAAGCTTCTATTCTCTTCTTGTCCAAACTATTTACCGTCCATGTTTCACTTCCATACATGGCTACACTCCATACAAATACTTTCAGAAATGACTTCCTGACACTTAAATCTATACTCGATGTTAACAAATTTCTCTTCTTCAGAAACGCTTTCCTTGCCATTGCCAATCTATATTTTATATCCTCTCTACTTCGTCCATCATCAGTTATTTTGCTCCCCAAATAGCAAAACTCCTTTACTACTTTAAGTGTCTCATTTCGTAACCTAATACCCTCAGCATCAGCCGACTTAAGTCGACTACATTCCATTATCCTCGTTTTGCTTTTGTTGATGTTCATCTTATATCCTCCCTTCAAGACACCATCCATTCCGTTCAACTGCTCTTCCAAGTCCTTTGCTGTCTCTGACAGAATTACAATGTCATCGGCGAACCTCAAAGTTTTTATTTCTTCTCCATGGATTTTAATACCTACTCCAAATTTTTCTTTTGTTTCCTTTACTGCTTGCTCAATATAGAGATTGAATAACATCGGGGAGAGGCTACAACCCTGTCTTACTCCCTTCCCAACCACTGCTTCCCTTTCATGTCCCTCGACTCTTATAACTGCCATCTGGTTTCTGTACAAATTGTAAATAGCCTTTCGCTCCCTTTAGAATTTGAAAGAGAGTATTCCAGTCAACATTGTCAAAAGCTTTCTCTAAGTCTACAAATGCTAGAAACGTAGGTTTGCCCTTCCTTAATCTTTCTTCTAAAATAAGTCGTAAGGTCAGTATTGCCTCACGTGTTCCAGTATTTCTACGGAATCCAAACTGATCTTCCCCGAGGTCGGCTTCTACTAGTTTTTCCATTCGTCTGTAAAGAATTCGTGTTAGTACTTTGCAGCTGTGGCTTATTAAACTGATTGTTCGGTAATTTTCACATCTGTCAACACCTGCTTTCTTTGGGATTGGAATTATTATATTCTTCTTGAAGTCTGAGGGTATTTCGCCTGTTTCATACATCTTGCTCACCAGATGGTAGAGTTTTGACAGGACTGGCTCTCCCAAGGCCGTCAGTAGTTCCAATGGAATGTTGTCTACTCCGGGGGCCTCGTTTCGACTCAGGTCTTTCAGTGCTCTGTCAAACTCATCACGCAGTATCGTATCTCCCATTTCATCTTCATCTACATCCTCTTCCATTTCCATAATATTGTCCTCAAGTGCATCGCCCTTGTATGGACCCTCTATATACTCCTTCCACCTTTCTGCTTTCCCTTCTTTGCTTAGAACTGGGTTTCCATCTGTGCTCTTGATGTTAGAGAGATGTCATAGATTTGATGTTTTACCGGATTCCTGATATTCACGGGTACACTCGTGAAATGGTCGTACGGAAAAATCCCCATTTCATCGCTACCCCGTAGTTGCTGTGTCCCACAGCTCATGCACTGATTATAGCACCACGTTCAAACTCGCTTAAATCTTGATAACCTGCCATTGTAGCTGCAGTAATCGATCTAACAACTGCGACATACACTTGTCTTATATAGGCGTTGCCGACAGCAGCGCCGTATGTATTTGAATATGCCTGCCTGTACCAGTTTCTTTGGCGCTTCAGTGTTAGTGTAATGTTGCGCCCGTCCATAGTTAAAGCCTATGCAAATCACATTAGCATTCTACTCTGTATGGACGAGGATGCTGAAGTAACAAAGAAAATCTTGGAATGAAATGAAATGAAATGTCATGTGACAAGGGCCTCACGTCGGGTAGACCGCTCGCCTGGTGCAAGTCTTTCGATTTGACGCCACTTCAGCGACTTGCGCGTCGATAGGGATGAAATGATGATGATGAAATATCAAAACGACAATGGGCCCTCATTTGAGTATAGACAAGACCTCCATTTTAATCTTCAGACAGTAGAAGCATGTAACGGAACTGAAATGATGGTGGGCTGACAGTAATTTGGAGCCCGCGCGTCGGAAACGGACGCGCTTGTGTGAGACTGCCAGGGAGTGCACCCTGATGCCATCTATTGGCGAAACTGGGAATTAGCGCTACCTGTCAGACAATTCACTAAGCTCTCGGGGTCAAATGTATTCTTTTTCTTGGTAATTATAAGTTATTACTGTATAATTTAATGTTGTAAAGCGCTAGTAGTAAATCATTATGACTGGTATGAACTCCAGGGTAATAAATATAAATATTCTTAAATACTAAATGATTTCGGTAAAAAGGTGGTATGGGAACGCCCCCACTCTTGGTGATACGAGCGTAGCTAGAGGTAGCTGGAGACACAGGGACTGAACAATGGAATGGCCTGGGGAGTGTTGACGTGATCGGACGTGCGTAACTGTGCTCACGCAAAAGTGATTTTGCAACAGAGAAGAGGCGAATATCGTCGCCGTTTTTGGAGTAAAACGCGACGAATGGTTGTTGAAGCCGCCTCTATGCCACTGGGGCTGATTGTAAGAGTTCCTGCGCCCAGATTTTATGGCGGACGTGCAGTAGCTTATACGAGTGCTACAGCTCGTAGTTCCAGCCGCCGTTAAGGGCATGAGGCGTGAAGAGCTGCGTTAGCCACATGCATCTCACCACCAGCACCGACACGTCTACCCAAGGCAAGACTGCTTGCAATTGTTAAGTCGAACTTTGTATACATGTAAAAGGAGAATACCAGTTTTCTTTTATGCAAGTGCAGAGGACAGAATATAGTAATGAGTAAAATTACGACGCATGTTGTTCATTGTAAAGTGTAGTAACCTCAAACACAGTATAGTGAAATCAGACTGAGGCCACCATCGCATCTTTCATTTACAATTCTTTTGGTTGTAGAATACTTTAGCGTATAAGAATGTTGAAAAGAACAATGGTCACACCAGAATGAGTCGCCTATTTATAGTTACTTAAATTTTTCTGAGTAACCTTTCAAGTAAAGTCACTTAACTAATTCTGTATCAATTGTCCAAAGAGTAATATCCAAAATCATTAAATAAGTTGAAGGATAGAATTTTGTTAACCCAAGTTGCATAAACTGTCTTGGTAGTAATTACCAAGCCAACTCACAGAAATTGAGAGAGTATTTTCTTTGTAGAATCATCTAGAATGATCAGAAATAGTAATATTCAGAATTAAGTTTAAATTCAACTCAAGCCATTTCACTTTGAAACGAGCCCAAAAATTGATTTATTCTTTTGCTCCTTCAGAGCTGGCGACCGTAGTTATAAGTATTTTCAGGAGGATTCGACGGTAAGTCTGCTGCTCTCGTCGTGCTGATAGGATTATCCACTGCTGCTAGCAGTGGTGATTGGATACATAAGCTCACTACCAAGTTAAGTGGGTCAGGTAGGCAGTGTTACCATGTGAACTGTAGGGCACTGTAGGCCGTGGATCGAACCCGTTCAATCATCACAGCTCTTAGGGAAATAGTCCGGTTAGGAGTGTACTAATCATTAGGTAAATACTGGCGAGTAACGGTCAAAAATGTACACGCAAGTGAATTTAGCAAGGTCCACGTAGCACCTAGTTAATGTGGTGCAATGGCGAGGGTAGGAGTGGAGTAAAAGTGAGCTGAGCTTGTGGCAGCTGTGCTGTATTCAAATAGTAACAACGTGAATTCACTACTACCTCTTACCATTAGGACTGAGCTATTTACAGTTAAAATACGTAGCAGTAAGCGCAAAGGCGTGACAGCTACAAGTCCGTATTGTTTTTATACATACGGAATTGGGTCATTCCGTCAGTGGAGGGGGTTAAAACAACCGAGTCAGTTGAGAACATACCCCATTTACTGATGGAAAGATTCGGCGGTTCGGTCGCAAGCACATAGTACATCCTTGGTTGCATCATAATAACAGCAGAAAAAAAGCACAGAATGCATATTGTTTCATGCCTTGGGATGTGGTCAAAATAAACTAGCAAGCTGTAGTTCAAATTTTATAGACGACATTACGAGACCAGAGAAGAGAAACCACGATCACCGACAAACAGCATTTTTCGTAAATAATTACTTCCTATCAGAGATCCAACGTTTTGTAGCTGTACTCTCAATGCCCAACGCAGCCGCGCACAGTATATATTTATGGTAACTTTCATAACACTGCATCAGCATAATTCTCACTGCTGTTGATGATATGATCACCAAAAATATTTATCAATTCTTTCAGCCACATGATATTACTCCCCAATAAATTTCAAAGTCATGAGCCCCCACGTCGATTATCCTGCCGTGTACTCTCAAGAAGCCAGTTATATTAGCGACGACACACTGCAAAAGACAGGTGTATCAAATGTTCCTAAAAAATAAACCTCTCCAATATGAACGCATTCAAATACTTTGATCTGGGGCAAATGTACAAAATGATGTTATACAAACATCTGTACATACAACCAGCATGGTACAGCATTGTACAATACAGTCGCTGCTACTACACCGATTCCTGAAAAACTGTACAGAGTTAACTTAGTACGAAGTCCGCACTGCTGACAATGCTAGGTCGCTAACAAAGTCGTATGCAAAGATTAGGTGAGGAAAAATGCTAGATTTTCTAAATCGAACAGAATCACTTACAACCGACATCATAACCCCTTTAAAACGGTTGTATTCACCAAATACGTTTGGCGTGCAACATGAAGGTGGCAGCAAGCGAACACCCTACAACAGAAAGTAGCTCTAATTTGGTGGTGACATGATGCGAGTTGGCAACCGTTGTGTTCCCAGGAGGTAAATGGTACGTCCTCGCTCCTAATGATAAATGAGTGGAAGGTGGCCAAAGGGATCTGTCACCGTAGGAATCTGGACAGACAAGCGAAAGGTTAGTTGACGGAAGTGCATTTTAAAAAAATGTATTTTGCTCAGTTTGCTGCCGAAGAACAGCAGCCCGCATCTCGTGGTCGTGCGGTAGCGTTCTCGCTTTCCACGCCCGGGTTCCCGGGTTCGATTCCCGGCGGGGTCAGGGATTTTCTCTGCCTCGTGATGGTTGGGTGTTGTGTGCTGCCCTTAGGTTAATTAGGTTTAAGTAGTTCTAAGTTCTAGGGGACTTATGACCACAGCAGTTGTGTCCCATAGTGCTCAGAGCCATTTGAACCATTTTTTGAAGAACAGCAACACTGTTGACAGCATGTGGCAATCGTGGCTAACTGTAAACTCGGTGTAAAGTTTGACATCAACTAGCAATACGGAACTGATCATACTAGAAGACTGGTGCCCAGGTGTCCATTGCTTATAGCACCATCCTGGCGGTCTTTATTGATTGGCGCCTGGAGGTTCTTCAATGGTCAGATCATCCCACTGTTGGTGAAGTTCAAAGCTCCGCTCGCGACTACCGCAAGAATCTTCATCGAGGTGCCGGCTCCAGCAGTATCGATAAGGTACGATACTACAGGTAGTGTGCTTTCACACTTGCAACTAGCCTCATCAGAAAGCGATAGCGAACTAAAACACAAATAATGTTGGCAATACCATTAGTAACAAATAACAAGTATTATTAAAAGTGCGTATAACACAGATATTCAGCTTTAGCTTGGTGTGAAGGTGGGACACCGAACTAAAAGTGTAACCTAAGTCGGAGAATGTAGGCTAACTAATCTAATAGTTGTTCGGTGTGGCCTCCTGCAGACTGTACTTCAGGCTTAGATTATGATGAACACTTTGACACTTGGCTTTGACAGTTGCTCAACGAATCCAGTGGCGACTGGAACTGCTCGTGAACTTGCGATCTGTGACTATTGTGACACCTGGCACAGTGAAGCTATGCATCCACATTTATCTACGAACAGTGGAAGGATGATCACGTACTAACTATTTTGTGGATGGAGAAAGCAGTTTCTGGTATCAGCGTCCTCTGTGACAGCTGACAACTTTTGCCAAATGAAGTGGATTGTGAGTTGTGTGGTAGAAGCATCAATAGGTTTCTGTTTCATGAACCTTAACAGAACAGTGTGAAGCCATACCAGAAACTACCTGGCTAGTGACGCCCTCTGTTGTTACAACTGTGTACCCTGCGTGACAGTGAACACTGCAAAAACAATTTTGGGGGACGGGGGGGGGGGGGGGGGTGTTTCTGATAGCTGACAACTGTGCTGGCGTAAGCTGTCGCCAGCACACCATGCAGCAAAGAGGTTGCAAGAAGATCGATAGAGGCCAAAAATAGACTCACAAGAAACGCCCCCGCCCCAACGCCCTCCCGGCCGTCGAAATTTATATCGCCGCCGTGAACTGGTGGGCCCAGACCAGTGAGTTCCAGCCAGTTATCCAGTGAGTCACCGAGCCAAGTCATCAGGTGGAGCCCAGTGGGAGTCACAGTCGCAATCAGAGTCTCAGGCAGCATATAGCGACCAGAGTAGCGTACATAGCAGGACTTGTACCCCACCAGCAGAGAGGCTATCATGGACTATCACGGAAGAGCTTATACCAAAACACCTGGACTATCTTGAGTTAAGTAATTTCTTATTCTTATGAATAAAGCCTGTTAATTCATGTGTGCAGTTTGTGTCACAGAAGGAGGATACTGGCCACCAAACAACATCCTCTCTTTGCTTCCCATCGTACAAGCCTACAGTGGCATTGAGACGACACAAAAACAACCATGAAAACCATCACACCCATGAGACTTTTCAGTGTGCTTGCTCAACCTTTTCGCCCATCTTATCAACTCCCTTATTCAAGTGACAATAGAAATGACTCATCCAACACGCTATATGAAGACTTTCGAGTCTTGATGCAACAAAACACGAAGACTTGACAAAGAACTGCATTTCTTAAAACATATTCATCAGCAAATCATTTCTTCATAGAATAAAATTTAAGTTTCTGCTGGTTTTTTTCCTTTATATTAACCACAACAAAAGACATTTTGTGTTTTGGTTCTTTTAGTAGATGGTCCAGTCACATTATTGTTACCACTACCTGTGTTCGAAGTCAACATGCAATAACTATTCAAAGACGGCAGCTGGGAGCACTAGCAATGGGGGTATGTAAAGCGGGTCCAGGGGGACGTAGAAAAAAAACCGTGCAGGGCATAATCATTGTTTTTGAGGCCAAGGGTAGAAGCATTTCCGAAACGGCTAAATATGTAAACTGGTCACATGCCACCATGGTTAAAGCATACTGTGCATGGCAGAACAGCGCTATTATATTCCGTCGCTGATGAAATTGTGGTGCAACACGGACCATACATGACAGGTGTGATCGATGGTTGCTTAGATGAGTACAGGCGAATAGCTGTACAACTGTTGAGCGGCTGACCGCCCAGATAAATCAAGGGGCTATCCACAACGACCGTTCAACGAACACTGATGTCTCCTCTGCAGGAGGGGCCGGTTCATACACCTATGTGTGTTCAAATGTGTGTGAATTCCTAAGGGACCAAACTGGTGAGGTCATCGGTCCCCAGACTTACACACTACTTAAACTAGCTTAACGCTAAGGCCAACACTCACACCCATGCCCGAGGGATGACTCGAACCTCCGGTGGGAGGGGCCGCATGATTAGTGATAAGGCGCCTCTAACCACGCTGCCACTCCGCGCGGCCATGAACCTTTGCTGACTGCTATTCATTGGCGGTGAAGGCCTGAATTTGCACACCAGTACCGCAACCGGAACAGGTGGCCTTTCCAGATGAATCACATTGTATGCTCCATCAGATAGACGTCCGATGATATGTACGGCGTGAAATGTCCAAAGGCAAACACCCTGCAACAATCGTCAGAAAGCCCCAGACCAAAGGGCTCTACCTGGGTGAACTTGTCATTCTGGAAGGCACAATGGATCGACACACGTATGCATATGTCCCTGGGAACCATGACAACCCCTACATGCAGGACAGTGCAAGTGTCAGACAGTTTGCAGTGTACGTGTGTGGTTCGAAGAGCAACAGCATGAGTTCACTGTACTCTCCTTGGCCAACAAACTCATCAGAATTATATCCAATCGAGAATTTTGGGACCATCTTGATGGGGCTGCTCGTGCCAACGATCCTCAGCTGAGATACTTAGCGCAGCTGGCCATAGCACAGGAGTCGGAATGGCTCCACATCCCTGCTGGTACCTTCTAGAACCTCACTTCCCTTTCACCTCTCGCTGAGGTGTGTGTTCCAAAACGTAGTTTATTCAGGCTTTTGACACGTTGTCACATTAATGTGGTTGGGCAGTATATTTCTGGAAGAAAGTAGTCTCTCTGAAGAACATATTTCGAATTAAGATTTCCGTTAAGTCATGTATCTTTATTGACAAAAGCAAAATTTGGTAAACAGCTGGGAAGGGAGGAAAGAGGCAAAAAATAGTAAAAAAGTAACTGCCATACCAGAAACTGAAAATTCTGGGACTATTTCCTGACAAGTTTCCTTAAACTCTGGCAAATTAGTCGTAAATGTTAGAAATGTCGAGCTGCACTGTTGTTCGAAGCCCATGTTAATCCGTAGTTTCTTCTATAACAACTTGGGCAGGGCAGTTCAAAAGGCTGGAGAAAGGCAAAGGTATATCACCTCAAAAGCACCACGACTAGTGAAGGACTGTGGCGCTCAAAGTAAACTTTGGGACAAGCACAACTTTTCTTTCTCTCAAGAACTAAAAATAAAAATTTAAAAAAATCTCGCTCAAAACAATTGCTGTAGTAATAAATGAACTTGATTTTGAACCAAGTTATGTCTTGTCGTGATCTGTTCATTTAGGATAACTTACTTTTATTAATTATAGAGTACATACTGCAAGGAGCATCAGTGACAGGTTAAAACTGCGAGCCATACTGGTTGGTTCAAATGGCTCTGAGCACTATGGGACTTAACTTCTAAGGTCATCAGTCCCCTAGAACTTACAACTACTTAAACCTAACTAACCTAAGGACATCACACACATCCATGCCCGAGGCAGGATTCGAACCTGCGACCGTAGCGGTCGCGCGGTTCCAGACTGTAGCGCCTAGAACCCCTTGGCCACTCCGGCCGGCCTATACTGGTACTCGGTACCTTCACACTTGACTCTCAGAGATGATGTGCTACATCTTGGGCTATCAGTGCATGTCTGGTTGACCGACTCAAAGCATCAACCTCTCATTAATTCGTGCCAATACCTTGCACACGGTAACTTGATGTCGTCTGTCAGGCGTATTTGCCTTGTGCAGTTGCCAATTACTGCCATGAAAGGCTACTGTCCTGATTCTCATTCCAGACCGGCACAGCTATAGCTTGTCTCAAATAATTATTACTTATTTACTAACGCCCTTTTTAATTGATTTACTTAAAATCAATGTAACCTTTCCTTTCCAGGCCGAAAATTTAAACGTCCAGTCACAGTAAAGTGACCATCGCGTACGTTTGATGTCAGAACTACCCAGGTGGCAGCACTAGCATTGGAGGGCGTATAAAGTGTCACAAGGATACGAAATGCACTACTGGCCATTAAAATTACTACACCACGAAGATGACGTGCTACAGATGCGAAATTTAACCTACAGGAAGAAGATGCTGTGATACGTAAATGATTAGCTTTTCAGAGCATTCACACAAGGTTGGCGCCGGTGGCGACACCTACAACGTGCTGACATGAGGAAGGTTTCCAACCGATTTCTCATACACAAACAGCAGTTGACCGGCGTTGCCCGGTGAAGCGATGTTCAAATGTTTCAAATGGCTCTGAGCACTATGGGACTTAACATCTGAGGTCATCAGTCCCCCAGAACTCGGAACTACTTAAACCTAACTAACGTAAGGACAGCACACACAACCACGCCCGAGGCAGGATTCGAACCTGCGACCATAGCGGTCGCGCGGTTCCAGACTGAAGCGCCTAGAACCGCTCGGCCACACCGGCCGGCGAAGCGTTGTTGTGATGCCCCGTGTAAGGAGGAGAAATGCGTACCATCGCGTTTCCGACTTTGATAAAGGTCGGATTGTAGCCTATCGCGATTGCGGTTTATCGTATCGCGACATTGCTACTCGCGTTGGTCGAGATCCAATGATTCTTAGCAGAATATGGAATCGGTGGGTTCAGGAGGGTAATACGGAACGCCGTGCTGGATCCCAACGGCCTCGTGTGACTAGCTGTCGAGATGATAGGCATCTTATCCGCATGGCTGTAACGGATCGTGCAGCCACGTTTCGATCCCTGAGTCAACAGATGGGGACGTTTTCAAGACAACAACTGCACGAACAGTTCGACGACGTTTGCAGCAGCATGGACTATCAGCTCGGAGACCATGGCTGCGGTTACCCTTGACGCTGCATCGCAGACAGGAGCTCTTCCGGTGGTGTACTCAACGACGAACCTTGGTGCACGAATGGCATAACGTCATTTTTTCAGATGAATCCAGGTTCTGTTTACAGCATCACGATGGTCGCATCCATGTTTGGCGACATGGCTGTGAACGCACATTGGAAGCGTGTTTCGTCATCGGCCGACCTGTGTGGCCGTGAGGTTCTAGGCACTTCAGTCTGGAACCGCGTGACCACTACGGTCGCAGGTTCGAATCCTGCCTCGGGCATGGATGTGTGTGATGTCCTTAGGTTAGTTAGGTTTAAGTAGTTCTAAGTTCTAGGGGACTGATGACCCCAGATGTTAAGTCCCATAGTGCTCAGAGCCATTTGAACCGTTTTTTTGTATTCGTCATCGCCATACTGGTGTATCACCTGGCGTGATGGTATGGGGTGCCATTGGTTACATGTCTCGGTCACCTCTTGTTCGCGTTGACGGCACTTTGAACAGTGGACGTTACATTTCAGATGTGTTACGACCCGTGGCTCTACCCTTCATTCGATCCCTGCGAAACCCTACATTTCAGCAGGATAATGCACTGCCGCATGTTGCAGGCCCTGTACGGGCCTTTCTGGATACAGGAAATGTTCGACTGCTGCCCTGGGCAGCACATTCTCCAGATCTCTTACCAATTGAAAACGTCTAGTCAATAGTGGCAGAGCGACTGGCTCGTCACAATACGCCAGTCACTACTCTTGATGAACTGTGGTATCGTGTTGAAGCTGCGTGGGCAGCTGTACCTGTACACGCCATCCAAGCTCTGTTTGACTCAATGCCCACCGTATGAAGGACGTTATTACGGCCAGAGTTGGTTGTTCTGGGTACTGATTTCTCAGGATCTATGCACCCAAATTGCGTGAAAATGTAATCACATGTCAGTTCTAGTATAATATATTTGTCCAATGAATACCCGTTTATCATCTGCATTTCTTCTTGGTGCTGCAATTTTAATGGACTGTAGTGTACACTGAAGTTGTTGTCGTAATGCGGAAACGGATTGATTTATCTGACCCCCAAAACGGCATGATCCTTGGCTTTGCAAACTGTTGGCGTGCCATCGTCGTTAAAGTACACAGTGCATGGTAAAATGGCGCTATCCACACCGGGCGCCGAGGCAACTGTGGTGTACCATAGACCATTGATGGTAGAGGTGAATGGGTGAATAAATGTCTACTATTGGGCAGCTGACCGCCCACATGAACCAAGGCCCTACCGAAAGTTCCTCCTTAATCACTTTTCTGCAGCATTCTGTGTATGGGCCTCTGCTGCAAGCGCATGGTTCATGCACCTATGGTGACTGCTGCTCGCTGGCGACAAAGACTGGAATCTACACCTCAGTACCGCAATTGGAAGTCCAATGAGTGGGGAAAGACGGGTTTTTCCAATGAATTACGTTTTATGCTCCATCAGACAGATAGGCGTTGGCGTGTCCAGCGTGAAATGACTGAAAGTGAACACAGTGCAACTATCTTGGGAAGGGTCCAGGCCAGAGGAGGAGTTGTTGTGGTCTGGTAATATTTTCATGGCATTCCCTGGTTAAGCTCGTCGTTTTGCAAGGCATAATGTATCAAAACAAGTATGCCTCTATCCTTGGGGAACATGTTCACTCCTACATGCAATTTGTTTTTCATCGACATGATGTCATCTACCAGCAGGACAATGCAAGGCGTCACACAGGCGCAGTGTACATGTATGGTTTGAAGAGCAATAGGATGAATTTACCATACTCCCCTTGGTCACCAAACCAATCGAGGATCTGTGGGACCACATTGATCTGGCTGTTCGCACCATGTATCCCCAACCGAGAAGCCTAATGCAGCTGCCTACAGCACTGGACATGGCTCCACATCCCTGTCGGATTCTTCCAGAACGTCACTGATTCTCTTCCTGCAAGCATCGCAGAGGTCCGTGCAGTAAAAGGTGATTATTTACGTTTTTGACAGGAGGTCACATTAATGTGTTTGGAGAGTGAGAAATTTGTCAGGAACACTCTGCAGATAGATGACGTCTGAAAAGAGCACCGCTATCGCCTCAGCGAATGAAATAGTTCATAGTGTCCCATGATAGGATTCAGTATGACTTCTACTGACGGTCGGCATAACAGTCGGACGTAGCATGAGCAAGATGGACGATATCAGCGATTCCATCAGATTGTGTGCACCCTACACATCTGAAAATTCATTTTCTAGATCATGCAGACACTGGTCTTTTAACGAGCCAGAAAATCTTACCTCCATACAAGGAAAACCACAGCCACAAATAGTATAAGCCATTGGTGCAATGTGTTGACATCAGGAGAGGAACAAGTCGATTAAAGCAGTTTGTGACAGTGGCAGAGAAGCAATAGTGGTAAAAAATCGGAGTATACTGCTTGTTGACAACAGTGAGTGAGCAGCATTACTAATCAGGACTGTCTCCTCATTGTGGGGTAGAGAAACCACAGCGCACAGGTGTTCCTCGGCTCATCTGGAGACAGTGATTAGCGCTAGAAACATAGAATACTCGGACTGCAGATATGAGCCCAGATGAGCCACATTCCACTTTGGTAAACTGAGATACCATGATATTAACTAATTGAAAAGCACATGAGGGGATGCTTTCTAACTGCCAGCTGGGACACCTGAGAGGTCTGACACTGTCTCTCACAGCGAATGATACAAGAACATACTGCCAGATTATGTGGACCTGTTTGTATGCCTTCAGAAGACTCAGAAAGTCAATGTACCAACCTACTGTTCTTGGACTGAGATAGATTTCTTTGAGAAACTCCTTACCAATATTGTGTTTGTGTGTTGTGCCCCCAACCCCCGTCCATCCCCACCCAACCAAATTTATCTGTCTTGTAAGGTGGCAGCATGAATGAATGTTTATTTCGCACCTTACATGAGATTCTATATGTCGTAATGAGTAGATTGATATGTCTCATCTCATACTTTGGTGATAGAGAGCAGATTTGCCTATCAAAATATACTGTATGTAATTCAAGAAGGTATGACACTCGATTTGACTGCTTAACATATTGAACCCAAATCCTGCATGTCAATGAGGAAAAGGTGAAAAAAAAACCTGTGGAAAGAGACACTTGAGTTTTGGACAGACTCAGGTTGCCAGCCACGGCCCTCGTATAGCGAAAGTCTTTTAGCAGTGCATGACCCGCGGCGATGTAGACGCCATTCAAAAGAGCAGGTGATGGCCAAGCGCTGCCTGCAATGGAGAAATTCTTTAGAAAATTCCATTGGGGAATTTCCAAATGGATACAAACAGGTCTGACACGCAGTTAAATAGAGTCGCATTTTCTGATCACGTGAAAGGTCCGTGGTGCTCTTGTGAGGTACATGTGTAACTTTTAGGCTTCAGGAGCGGGCACGAATGTCCGATTAGCTGAAATAAACTTGGAAGGAGTAGAAATGGCGAGATTACAGCGCAGTTTAAAGGTACGCCCTTTGCGATTGGCGGGGTAGTTTCCACGAGATGAAAGGAACCCTCACATTGGTCTAAAAAGCCGTGACATGAAGCACAAAAGGACACAGGTGGGGGACCGTTTACTACGAAAGACAGAATACCGAGAACTTCTTGGACTCTCCTCTGAACCAGCATCACGTGTAGAACAGGGTGCATCACGCTCTGCACGACGCAAAAAGAGGAATTTTATGTGAACAGTGCGTTCACTTTGGCTAGAATTTGGCTGAAGAGTCATTGAGCTCCGATAGTGGAGAAACGAAACAGCCACGTTGTTAATTGTTCTTGCTAGAACTGATAGGGTGCTGAAGTATACACGCTGCTCCATCTATGCGCATGTATATCGCAATATTTTCTAGATTACAGAGGAGAGCATTTTTTCTCTCGCCTAACGAGAAACATAGGGCAATTTTAGCTGATAAAATCAGTAACGATTTTGAGTAGCTTTTTACAGTATTTTCAGAGGGCGAGGGCAGCCATACAGCCAACAACACGGCGCAGCTAAAGGTAAATGGCAGAGGCGTAAAAATATTGGATCGCCAGCTTGCGTTCACTGTGAACACAAGCAAACTTGAGTAAGCTTTTGCATATCTTGTCACAAAAGCTAACCATCATCTGTAGACTTGATTGTCATCCTAAATAGTACCGAACTTAGAACCTGGAATCGGATGATTTGACGTAATATTGGCCAACTCAGGCAGTGCTTCACTGTCTAGATGTAAGAAAAAACTTGAAGAGAACCTTCTATTTAAATCTGATATTGTTGCGTTCTGTGTTATTTCTACTAATCAGGACGTAATACGTTATCTTAACAATTGTCCTGAAATTGTCATATCACACTCTATGTGAGCCAGTATGCTTCATCGACAATAATACAGTAAATAAACCAATTTTGTACTGTTAAACACCGATGTGCTCTGTCGTAGAATAAGGCTCCACTCCTACCCTACTAATTTATTCTATAGTGGCCGGCACGAAAATAGGGCTTCAAGGTCATACCGCTGTCTTACAGCATTGCCAGTTTTTTTATAGTGATAATTTCAAATGTTCGTAAAAATACAAAAAAAAATTGGGCAACTCTATTTTTAGTCTAGAATATGATGGAGTACTTTACAAAAGAAAATTCTCCCTAGCTGCTAGGGAAAAAAATGAAAACTACCGTTACAAGAAATTTTGGAGGAAAATAATGTTTTACTTCAGCCAGTGGTAGTAACAGATTCACTAATGTAATTGGACTGAAAAAAATGAGCATCCTCAAAGCTTACAGGTGAATATGTTGCGTCTTTTATTCCAGAAACATAAAAGTATTCTGAGCTAAAAAATAAAATATTATAAGAGGTGTGAAACTGTGCCGACTGTGTAGCGAAAAATGTAGTCGCTGATGAATTTTCGTTCTGCAGGGCCGTGAAGAAACTTCCCACGAGAAAGTTGTTAAGGAAAACTACAAAATTATTTTTGGTAACACTTCAAACATCGTTAATGTATCGTATCACGTACAGAGGCAAATTACTTCCGCCGTATTCCGTGCGCAGCAGCGCGTGAGTAGTTGTAGGCCGTCGCCAAGAGTTTTGTTCTGGCGGCTCACTTCCCCTACTGCCCGAAAATATTTTACTGTCTGCTCATACATATCCTTCGTCATTGCATCCATCACTCAAAACGCCAATATACGCTACGCAAAAGTAGTTGTTTCACTGAAGACGAGCAAAATATTTGTTCGAAATGTTTTGTGAACCCCAAGTTTTATCAAAATTAGCTGTAAGCCTATTATTCTTAGCACACAATACGTGATTGGTACACAAAAACCTACTACTTCAATCTCCCTGTCTTGTGTTACAAATTTCATCCATCATTACAGTTTCTGAATTAAAAACCTAGTTGGCGGAGAATACAGTGCATTTGAAGTGACTGGCCAGAATAATCAATTTTATCACGGACATTACCCTGTATTTCTCTATCCATCGGGTACTATCCTCTTACATACTAAAGTAATAAGGTTCTAGCTTTTTGTAAAAGTCGTCAAATATCATAGATTTCTATGCTCTTCTCGGAGAATCAGAATAGGTGCTGGGACTGTTCTGACGTTACTGCACTGTTTATGTATACAATCGATACAGAAGCACCACAATGTTTTGTCATTTTATGAACTGCATTACCCTTACTACGAAATAGCCAGTAAATCCTTCTACGAAAAAAAGGAGTTAAATACATGTTTTTCGGAAAAACTGTTGTTAATTAATGCAGAATTGACAATCTTATTTTAATTGACTTACTGTAGAGCAAACTAACCGCCACCACTTGTGATAAATTTATCAGACGTCTACTGTAAGGGAAAAACATTCGCAGTATGTCTTCTACGAGGGTCGGTCAAAAAGTAATGCCTCCCATTTTTTTTCTACTTAAAGAAATTAAGTTAAGTGAAAAATTTGAATTTGGCGCCATTCCTCAAACCTTCTTCTGCAATCCACTGCAGTAGTAACTTTCTGTGTCAACAGGTGGCAGCACAGCAGAAGTTTGTAAGATGGCCGACATCGATGTTCGTTTGAGACAGCGTTGTGTGATTGAATTCTTGAATGCAGAAGGTGAAACGCCCATACGCATTCATGAAAGACTGAAGAAGGTGTATGGTGTTGTGACAGTGGATGTCAGCACTGTTAGACGATGGGTTCGTCGTTGTAAGGAAGCTGAAGGGCAAACACCGTTGACTGACGAAAAGCGAGCGGCAGGCCGGTGAGTGCAGTGACTCCACACAACATTCAGCAAGTTGATGACATCATTCGTGGTGACCGTCGGGTGACTGCAGATGAAGTGTGTCGCATTATTTCTCTTAGTAAAGGCAGTGTGATCACGATTATTAAACAATTGGGGTACTCAAAAGTTTGTGCACGGTGGGTTCCAAGAATGTTAACCGATCAGAATAAAGAGGCAAGGAAAACAATAGCCTCCCAACACTTGCAGCGCTTCCGTTTGGAGGGAGATGAGTTTCTGAAAAAAATTGTGACCGGGGACGAAACATGGGTGCATTTTTTTGAACCCGAATCAAAGAGGCAGTCAATGGAGTGGCGTCACACAAGCTCGGCGAGGAAGAAAAAATTCAAAACTGTGCAATCGGCAGGGAAAGTTATGGCAACAGTTTTCTGGGATACAGAGGGTGTGATTCTGGTTGATTTTTTGGAGCAGGGATGCACAATAAATTCTGTTCAATACGTCACAACCCTCAACAAACTTAAAGCACGTCTTCAGCGAGTTCGCCCAACAAAATCAATGGCAGATGTTCTTCTTTTGCATGACAATGCAAGACCACACACCAGTCGTCACACCTCTGACGAGATTGTCAAAATTGGATGGGAAGTTTTGCCTCATCCCCCATACAGCCCTGACCTGGCACCATCAGACTTCCATCTGTTCGGGCCACTAAAAGAAGCTCATCGTGGGATTCATTTTGAAGATGAGGAGGCCGTCAAAACATCCGTGCGTCAATGGCTTAGGAAGCAGAGCTGTGATTTTTACCGTGCTGGGATACATGCCCTTGTTCAAAGATGGACCAAAACTGTAGAGATGGGCGGAGATTACATTGAAAAATGACAAAATGATCCTCAATGTTGTGGTTTTCAACCTATGTAATTGCATTTAAATTTCCTGACAATTAAACGTAGAAAAAAAAATAGGAGGCATTACTTTTTGACTGACCCTCGTATAACTGAAATGAATAGAAAAACATTTAAATCAAGTCAGCTTTTTACATAGACGGCACTTACCTAAACTGAAGGATCTACTTGCTCCGTGTCTCCAGATTCACGGTCGCTTGTTTTAGCCAGGTGTATCATAATAGATTCCACTATGGTGCCTCTTAAACTCACGTTCAAGAAATCAGTTTCTTGCAATGCTTCTGAGTGTTTTACACACCTCTCCCAGTCCTTCTGAGTAATATTGTCAAGAGCTTAGTCTATTAGCTTCTCGACATCAGCAAGTTTGAAAGCTACTTGTCGCTTTACTTGGGCCCATACCAATTCAATTGGATTATACTGGCAGTGATACGGTGGTAAGTGAACCACTTGGTGTCCTATTTCGTTTGCCATTTGATCTAATTCGTAAGTCTTTTTGGCACCTACGATTTCTTTCTTAGACAGGAGTTAGCCTTCGTTTCATCAACTGAAAATGAAACAGTCTTTCTCTTTAACAACTGCATAACATCTGTCGTGCGCCAATTTGAACGTGGTAGCTTTTCTACCTGAATCGAGTGGTAGCTGGCGTTATCCATCACGATAATTGACTCTTCTTCCAGCACAGACAACAGTCGCTTAAACCAATTCTTAAAAACTTCTCCATTCATTTCTGAATGGTAATCGGATTGCCAAGAACTTTTCCCATCTCGAAAAACGAGTTCGGCCTCTGGTATGAAACCTGTGGTTAATGAACCAGCTTGAGCGACGATTAATCGTCCACCTCTACCAGTAGGCACTTTCAAACTGCCGTGCCATATATACTTATTGGTGTGGTTCTGTGAAACCCAAATTTCATCCAAGAATACTACAGGCCTGGTGTCTTCAGCATGCAAGAAGTGCATTGTACGCAAAAACTTCGCTCTTGCTCCTGCAATGTCTCTGCATTCCATTAAAATTTCTGTCCATCATTACACTTCTTGAATCGGAAACCAAGCGAGCGGAGAAGACGAAGAACGGCGGTCTCTGAGCCCGAGTAATTAATGTCTTCACGTAGGCCTGCCTGTATTTTTTTAGCCGTCGGATACTCTCCTCTATCGTAATATCCAAGTACAGTTCTACACACGAGCTCTCTGTTAAAATCGTCAAAGTTGGTTGATTCCTGTTGACGTTTGTACCCCTTTCTTGGAGAATCGAAACACTCATTCATGTCTGGAGATTCTGCAATGACACAGATTTGCTAATACGGCCTACAGTTGACTTAGAGACACCACACGCTTTAGCAGCAAGTTTATCAATTTACACAAAATTTAAGTTATTCCTCGCCTCTTCACTGTCAGTCAGATCAGTAAAAAGCTTGAGTACATTCGGTATAATAATTTTCGATTGTTTATGAATGCCTTTCTGCCCTTTACGCACACCGACCGGAGGAGTACTACAAGTAGGACGTTGCTCCTGCATTGTTGTTCACGACGAAACACACGTCAAACCACCATTCCAAAGACAGTAAGATCAGACGTGAACACTCGTTATAGCACGGTAACACTGAGCTTTCAGCTGCTCTGACCTATGGCAACGCTAACGGTACCTACATGGCAACAAGGCCGAGAGGAGGGCGAATCACAGCCCGCAGCCCCTGCTGGCGGCAGGCAGCGGCCGTGACCTTGAGGACTCTACTTTCGTGCCGGCCACTATAGTGACGCTAACGCACTCACAGGGTGTTTTTGGTGATATCTGACGAATGTGAAAAGGAGTGGAGTGTCAGTGTCTGTAAGTCAGTTAAACACATCTGGGATACCAGCGAGTGAGATGTTTCGAACACACTTCCGATGATAATGATAATGATTACTCGTTTAGGCCCCTAAACAGGGAAGTCATGAGTGCCTCTGACGCGCATTTCCACCCAATCTCTTTTGAACCTTCAGCGGCGATTGAGCAGTCATTGATCTCATGTCTCCCCAAATCTTTTATGGCTTATAGTAGCCATGCCATGACACGTCGCCGCAAGGAAAAAGGAATAATGAGATTAAGGTCCAACATACTTTCAACAACAGGTTCATTAGCGATGTAGCACAAGCTTCTATTGAGGAAAGGTAACGTAGTTCCTTATGGAACAGCAACAATAAGGAGGCCACCAGCTTTGTCTTCATCTGATGGATGGAACATCGCCACCAGTATCACACTTTCTGACTGCTTGGACGCTATGAAAAGGTTTTGGCTTTCACACGATCTACCACCACACATTCTGTCATCAGGATACCACCAACATTCAAACCGGATACCATTCAAGTCGAACCAGGATTCAAACCAGATACCATTCAATTCTAAAGTGATAGTACTAGCGGGACTTAGAAGAAAAGAGTATTAGTGTTTAACGTCCCATTGGCCTCAAAGTTATTAGCGCCGGAGTAAGTGCTCCGATAAGGGAAGAATGGGGAAGGATCTAAGCTGTATCCTTTTCACTGGAACAATGCCGTTTTTTCTACTTTCCTTGAGCGGATTACGGAAAACACTCAAATTCAAATCTATTCGACTAGGCAGGAATCTGAATCATCTTCTCCCCGAATGCTAGTTCAGAGTCTTACCACAGCACCCACTCGGTCGGTCCTTCATGAAGCCAGCAGGTGGTTTTACACACCACTAGTCAAGTGTCATAAATTCGGTTGCTTATGAACGGCTAAAAGCGTGCAAAATACAAGCAGTGTTATATGGTACATAATATGGATGCGTAAGGTTCAGAATGTCAAATTAACGGCACAACGGCTTAAACTTATCTGTATCCTTTCAATTTTTCCAGTGGTCAATACACAACAGCAACACAGTCAATTATCTATTCGTGTTAGCTCAGGTCTTCCAGTTCTTCACCTCTTAGTAACTTACACGGACAAAATATTGTACTGTGTCCTCCCTTCTTCCATCTTATTTCAAAACAGTACCACACCAGGGTCGAACCAAGAACACTGCCTTTCACAGTAAAAGATTCTTCCTGGAAACAATCCCTTAAGCTGTGTCTCAGCCATTTCTCTACAATATAGTTTTTTCGATGGGTGCTACATCGTTCAGTCACATTTATGTGAACACCGCCTAATTCGACGTCAATGTGCAGTCATTCACAGACGGCAGGTGGTAACACTAGCAGTGGAGAGTATATACAGCTTTTCAGGGGAGGGGAGTTTGCGAGAGAAAGTGAAGTCCTTGTCGTAATGCGGAAATGGAGCGATTTATCTGACGTCCAAAACGGCATGGTCATTGGCTTTTGGGGCAAGGGTGGAAGCGTTTCCGAAATGGCCAGCTTTGCAAACTGTTCGTGTGCCACCGTCGTTAAAGTATGCAATGCATGATAAAATGGCGCCGAAGCAACTACAGTGCACATCGGCCATTGATGACAGGGGTGAACGACGGTTGCTGAGGTGTGTACTGGCGATTAGTCGTGTAACTGCTGTGCAACTGATCGCCCAGATAAACCAAAGGGATATCAACAATGACCGTTTAGCGAACGTTGCTGCGTGTGGTCCTCCGCAGCCTGCACTTGGTTCTTGCACCCCTTCTGACTGCCGTTCATCGGAGACGAAGGCTGGAATCAGAACGCCAGTACCACAGGGTGGACGTCCGCTGAGTGGCGACAGGTGACGTTTTCAGATGAGTCGCGTTCTATGCTCCATCGGGCAGATGGCCATTGGCGCGTACGGAGTGAAATGTCTGAAAGCAAACAACTTGCAACATTCTTGAGATGGGTGCTCATCAGAGGAGAGGTATTCACTGCAGATCTCGTCATTCTGTAAGGCACAATGGATCATCACAAGCATGCATCCATCCTCGGGGACCAGTTCCACTCCTAGGTGCAATTTATTTTTGCTAGGGTGAAAATGGCTCTGAGCACTATGGGACTTAACATCTATGGTCATCAGTCCCCTAGAACTTAGAACTACTTAAACCTAACTAACTTAAGGACAGCACACAACACCCAGCCATCACGAGGCAGAGAAAATCCCTGACCCCGCCGGGAATCGAACCCGGGAACCCGGGCGTGGGAATCGAGAACGCTACCGCACGACCACGAGATGCGGGCATATTTTTGCTAGGCGTGATGGCATCTATCAGCAGGACAATGTAACGTGCCACACAGCTCGCAGTGTATGTGCGTGGCTGAAAGAGAACTGCGATGAGTTTATTGTACTCCTCTGGCGATCAAACTTGCTGGATTTAAATGCAATCGAGAATCTGTTGGACCACATCGATCGGGCTGCTCGCTCCATGGATCCACAAGAGAGAAACCTAGCGCTGCTGGCCACGGCACTGGAGTCGTCACGGCTCCTCATCCCTGTCTGACCTTACAGAACCTCACTGACACTCTTCCTTCACGTCTCGCAGCGACCCGCACTGGAAAAGACAGTTATTCAGGCTTTTGATAGGTGGTCACATTAATGTGACAGGACAGTGTAGTTCATCAACGGATGCAGCAAAGCCTCTACGAAATTTGGAGAGTAGGAGAGAGGTAGTGGCAGAGGTGTGGGTGAGGGCTTTCAGTCACAACTGAATAGGTCAGTCGTAAGCATGGTTCTGGATTCGAAGTCTAGTCGGGCAGACACTTTTAACCCACCAACAAGTTTCAAAGCCAGTAGTACTTGACTCACAAGCACGAAAATCGAGAGCCAAATTCTGAATTAACCTCGTTTTTGCATCAGCTGAAGCTGCGCTTGGCAATCGGCTTTGTGTTATGACCATTTGATTGTGCATGTCGTATTCAGGATTATTCATTCACTAAGTGATCAGAAGTATCCAGACACCCCCATAAAGGTACGTTTTCCGTATTAGGTGCATTGTGCTGCCACCTACTGCCAGGTACTCCATATCAGCGACCTCAGTAGTCATTAGACATCGTGAGAGAGCAGAGTGGGGCGCTCCACAGAACTCACGGACTTCGAAAGTGGTCAGGTAATTGGGTGTCACTTGTTTCATACGTCTGTACGCGAGATTTCCACACTCCTAAACGTCCCTCGGTCCACTGTTTCCGATGTGATAGTGAAGTGGAAACGTGAAGGGACACGTACAGCACAAAAGCGTACAGGCCGACCTCGTCTGTTGACTGACAGAAACCGCCGACAGTTGAAGAGGGTCATAGTGTGTAGTAGGCAGACATATATCCTGACCATCAAACAGGAATTCCAGACTGCATCAGGATCCACTGCAAGTACTATGATAGTTTGGCAGAAGGTGAGAAAACTTGGATTTCATGGTCGAGCGGCTACTCACAAGCCAGACATCACGCCTATATATGCAAAACGATGCCTCGCTTGGTGTAAGGAGTGTAAACATTGGACGATTGAACAGTGTAAAAACGTTGTATGGAGTGACGAATCACGGTACACAATGTGGCGATCCGATATCGGGGTGTGGGTATGGGGTATGCCCGGTGAACGTCATCTGCCAGCGTGTGTAGTGCCAACAGTAAAACTGGGAAGCGGTGGCGTTATTGTGTGGTCGTGTTTTTCATGGAGGGGCTTCCATTCCTTGTTATTTTGCATGACACTCACAGCACAGGCCTACATTGATGTTTTAAGCACCTTCTCGCTTCCCAGTGTTGAACAGCAATTCGGGGATGGCAACTGCATCTTTCAACACGATCGAGCGCCTGTTGATGATGCACAGCCTCTGGTGGAGTGGTTACACGACAATAACATCCCTGTAATGGACTGCCTGCACAGAGTCCTGACCTGAACCGTACAGAACATCTTTGGGATGTTTTGGAGCGCCGACTTCGTGACAGGCCTCACCGACCGACATCCATACCTCTCCTCAGTGCAGCGCCCCGTGAAGAATTGGCTGCCATTCCCCAAGAAATCTTCCAGCACCTGATTCAACGTATGCCTGCGCGGGGGAAGCTGTCATCAAGGCAAAGGGTGGGCCAACAACATATTGAATTCCAGCATTACCGATGAAGGGCGCCACGAACTTGTAAGTCATTTTCAGTCAGGTGTCCGGATACTTTTGATTTCATAGTGTAAATACCTCCAGGTTTTCAATAGTCGAAAACTACAAGGCATATAGAGACACATATCAGTGGATAGAGCATCTGTCCAAGTTTTTAACTCACACTACAGGTGCTCAGTATGGGAACAGTTTATGATGCAGCATACGTCAATTTCTGAGTGCATTCCATTGACGTGGCAGACTTGAATTGCCAGGGCAGCAGCGACAAGAGCCCGCTGTGCAAATCTATTCATTGGGTTGCCCGTCCGCAGGTGCGCACGGATTATGTGCGGCAGTGTGGAGCGGATGATTCGTCTACTCCAGGCCCAGCCGGACAGCGCTCCGACATCGCGAGCGCTCCTAGCATATTGGCGAGCGGGGCTGAGGGGAGAAGAAGAGAAAATGAAAGCTGCTGCCGGACACAGATAGAGCAAGCCTGTCGCAAAGCAGTCTGCTGACAATAACACATCTGTTAAATCAGACTTACGTTCCGCATTAGGAATACTATGACATCTTCATACTTGTCCAAAAAAAAAAAAAAAAAAAACCCTGGAGAAGTCACATCGCTCATCAGTCACAAAGCCGATATAATTCACTTATTTTCTGAACAACGATAGAGACTGCCAGCTGAACTGAAGTGGTGGTTATGGACAAAACTGAGTGTACGAAAACTCGACTTTCGACAAAATCTTCTATGGTCGACTTTACCAACTGTTTAATTTCGTTAAGTGTCTTAGTGCAAGGTGTAATCTCCCCCGTCCTTTCTAATTCCTGCTATTGTCCACAATAAACAAAGCCTTTTACAAAAAATTTGAGAATGGAGAAGATTACCATAAACTTTCTAGTTTAGGTAGCTTTTCGCGTAGAGTTGGCCCCAGTTTTTGTCTAGGGTCAGATTCTTGAAGCTGAAATTCTCACATTTTAGGTCCTCATGGTTGAATTCATCTAAACAGATTTGAAGACTGTTGTTGCAGAATTATTGTTCTTACGTTAATACATTTTGTCACATTTTAGTATATCATACAGTCTTTTGAATTTTCACATCAACAAAGCCAAAATTACATTGTTCGCCCAAAATACAAAAATACGTCCGATTACATCAGAGGCATGCTTACTACTACTTCACTCTTCGGTAATAACCATATTCGAAAGGGTTTATAGTTTTTCTTGACAAATGAATTTCTATTAATTTCGATTATTGTTTCATAAACGAATCCAGAAATAAAGATAGATTGAGCAATTGATCATAGAAATTTTAAATGTGTCAAATAACTGGTAATTTCAAATGTTTCTAAAAAAATTAATTTTAACTGTACATTCAGAGCTAGTACTTATCGACTGTAACATCGAAAATAAAGTAATTCCTTTTCATAAATTTTAGCTTGAAACATAACGTGTTGAGTATAAAATTATATGAAAGTTTTCAGAAAAGCAGGTGAGATAATACTGACCTGTCCAAAATTCGAAAAATAGTGCTGGTGTCGACAACTACTGTTAAGGAAAAGCAGTGCTAGAGGAGGATGTCCCGTTGCAAAGGGGAGAATCATATGCTGACAGATATGGTGGGCAAGATTGATGCTGTGAAACAAAAACTAATCTTATGGAAAAAATAAGTTTCAGGGTCATGATATGGAACATTTCGTGTAACTCAAAGCAGTAATTTGTAGACCAGATGTGACTGACTACGTCTGAGTAATCGAAACATATCGTCATGAGTTCTCAAAGATCTCCTAAGATGTTGCACGACTGAAGACGGATTTCGATTTATTTGTCAGACCATTATCGCTTTTGGCTGCTAATGAACTTCCATCTTGAACTGACAGACGCACAGTGTAGCACCTGGCCCAACGATCTGTTTGTCCAAACCAGGAATTAGCCAGATTTTCATAAATGTTACCCCAGGAACAATATTCTCGTCTGAACAGACAAGCCTACCAAAGTTATTTCAAGGTTTGGTTCAACACACGTGTGTGAACTTTTTCTTTCTGTTATGAAACCGACAAAACTCCGCCACCATGAAAGTTTAATAGATTTTAATCTGCGTTATTTCAAGTGCTGTCTGAAATGACGAACCTTAATTCCAGATATATTACATATTCTAAAATCGAAATCTGTGTAAATTTATAAACCTCACAATATAATGGTAAATGCTTGTATGCAAAGCTTTTTATTCTGTTCATCGTATTAGCACAATCTCTATTTACATATACGTGGATACTCTGCAAATCACATGTAAGTGCCCGACAGAAGGGTCATCGAACGAACTTCACAATTCTCTATTATTCCAGTCTCGTATAGCGCGCGGAAAAAACGAACATCTATATCTTCCCGTACGAGCTCTGATTTCCCTTTTTTTGTTATGGTGATCGTATCTCTCTTCGTAGGTCGGCGTCAACAAAATATCTTCGCATTCGGAGGAGAAAGTTGATGATTGAAATTTCGTGAGAAGATTCCGCCGCAACGAAAAACGCCTTTCTTTTAATGATGTCCACCCCAAATCCTGTATCATTTCAGTGACACTGTCTCCCCTATTTCGAGATAATACTAAACGTGCTGCCCTTCTTTGAACCTTCCCGATGTACTCCGTCAATCCTATGTGGTAAGGATCCAACACGGCGCAGCAGTATTTTAAAAGAGGACGGACAAGCGTAGTGTAGGTAGTCTCTTTAGCAGATCTGTTGCATATTCTAAGTGTTCTTCCAACAAATCACAGTCGCCTTCCCTACATTTTCTATGCATTCTTTGCAGTTAAGTTGTTCGTAATTTTAATTTCCATGTATTTAGCTAAATTTACATCTTTTAGATTTTATTGATTTATCGTGTAACTAAAGTAAACTGGATTTCTTTCAGCACTCATGTGGATGACGTCGCGCTTTTCATTAGTTAAGGTGAATTTCCAATTTTCACACCATACAAATATCTTTCATAAATCGTTTAGGAATTTGTTTTTATGTAACTTTACAAGTTGATAAACGACAGCGTCATCTGCAAAACCACCTAAGACGCCTACTCAGATTGTGTCCCAAATCGCTTGTATACAAGAGGGACAGCAGAGGATCTATAACATTGCCTTGGGGAACACCAGAAATCACTTCTGTTTTACTCGATAATTTTCCGTCAGTTACTGCAAACTGTGACCTCTCTGACGAATCCTGTCACATAACTGAGACGATATTCCATAAGCACGCAATTTCACTACGAGCAGCTTGTATGGTACAGTGTCTGAAAGCCTTGTGGAAATCTGGAAATACGGAATCAATTTGAAATCCCCTGTCAATAGCACTCAACACTTCGTGTGAGTAAAGAGCTAGTTGTGTTTCAAAAGAACGATGTTTTCTAAATCCGTGTTGACTGTGTGTGAATAGACCGTTCTCTTCGAGGTAATTCATAACGTTCGAACAGAATATATGTTCCAAAATCCTGCTGCATATCGACGTTAATGATATGGGCCTGAAATTTAGTGGATTACTCCTACTACTTTCCTTTAATATTGGTGTGACCTTTGAAACTTTGCAGTCTTTGGGTACGGAACACTAGTCGAGCGAACGGTTGTATATGATTGTTAAGTGTGGAGCTATTGCATCAGCAAACTCTAACTACTGGTATACAATCTGGACCGGAAGACTGTCTCTTGTTAAGTGATTTAAGTTGCTTCACTACTCCGAGGATATCTACTGTACTTCTACGTTACTCATGTTGGCAGCTGTTCCTGATTCGAATTCTGGAATATTTACTTCGTCTTCTTTGGTGAAGGAATTTCAGAAGTTTTTGTGTAGTAACTCTTCTTTGGCAGCACTCTCTTCGATAGTACCTCCAGTGCTATCGCGCAGAGAAGGTTTTGACTGTGTCTTACCGCTATCATACTTATGTAATGTACTTATTTAAGCAAATAATAAAAGTTATTGCTTTGACAGAAAACTAAAAGGTTGAAAATAAGCACACATATTAAATTCCTGCTTATAAAAGTACACTGCAATATTCGACTCTCAGAAGAAATTGTTATGTGTTACAAACATTTCTTCCTAAGTTCGCCACCGGTGCAGCGTTCAGCATATAACCGTCTCACTCGCTCCGGGAGAGCAAATTTTGGCCAGGCCAGATATGTTGTGACGCACCTGTCCCCCTAGTGCAGCTACGCCACAGCGCTCTATCCTTTGTTAAGTGTCATTGTCAATCCATGTACAGTACTATGTTCGCCTAGAACATGGAGTAGGCAAAAATGTCTTATTATCGCCTCCAAAAAAATTAAGTCACATATTTAATGTTTGCAGGCATACCCCTGGAGTCTTGGAATACATAGAAATCCCTGCGTCAAATTATCGTAGCACGCAATTTAGGTGTGAAATTTATATTCAACCATTTTTCCCAGTCTGGTGTTGTTTACAGTGGCATTATAAACTATTAAGACATGAAGGCAACATGAAACTACCAGATCAGTAGTAATTTTTTCAAAACATTCTCCTCTCAATAGGTCTATCCATCCTCACAGAAGTTCGTCAGAAATTCTTGTCTAGCTTTAGACTGTTTATACAGTAACCTTCCTTTTCTTCATCTTATACTCTTACCAGTCGACTGCATCGGGTTAGAAAGATTATCTTTTCAGCCCACATCCTCCTCCTGTGATCCAAAATAACCAACTCAGTGTGTGACTGGAGAAATGGAGAAACTGTGCCCTCGCTTTCAGCATCTAATATTTTCTGCAGACTCGGCCTTCGGCCAAGTCACACGGACACTTTCTGCTTGAAGGGCTTCTTTTCTTCCTGCGCAGCATTTATGACGGCCTTCATCATGGCCTTCAGTTTTGTCTATTTGCAAGGGAGATAGTAGTGTCGCTATGAAGGCGATCTTAACAGACGGATGTCAGTTTCTATGTTCATGTCACAGGTAAGGAAATAAACTGATCCTCGAGTATTACCTCAGCGCTACCAAATACGCATTATTTTTATCGTCAAAATTTTTGCCCCTCAAATCGTTCAGCGTTCGCCTTCAGGCGGTCTCCACGTTCACCACTGTCATTTCCAGCAGCATTTCACTTTATACGGCATCTTGTACAAATCAATCCATCAGGACGGAGTAATGTTACAAACCATCGTTATTGTTCTGACATCAGAGAATGTGTTTTGTAGCTATTTATTTGTCCACATTTCTCTGTTCAATGTTGCACACAAACTGATGGCGAAGCTGACAAATTTTATAAGTTATAACATTTTTATAGTCTGAAGACGACTCTGAATGGTATGATTATTAGAACGAATTTATTTTTAAGACAATTGAAATTATTTATAAGGTCGTGAAATCACGTAATTCTCCTGTGCAGCACTTGGTTCTTAGGACTGCCGTAACTGTCATTGCGTCTGAAAACAAAAAACACTGACAACTGGTGCAAATGTCTGTACACCTTAACTTTTACGTACATGTCTGCAGTCCTAGCACACATCAAAATCTCTGCGCCACAGCACCGTAGTACGCCAGTAGAGGAACCGAAACGAATAGCGCAGCCCATTGACGAAATGGAGCATTGGGCAGCAATTCGTTTCCTGTATTTGAAAAGGAACGCCGCTGCAACAGTCCATACTGCGATGGTGGAAACATAACGTAAACTGCAGATTTAATCATCTCATTAAGGGTCAGTGGCCTGGTTATATCTGTATGTATTCCGGATGTGCCTTCCTATGCCCTCAGAACTAAGTGAGTAAAGTCTACAAATTTCCTAAAAGTGCTTCGATTTTTACGGCGGAGACTGTGGCAATTTTTGAAACAATCAAGTTTGTATTTTTCACTTCCTTGCTAAATATATTAATCGTGTCCAATTACCAGACTGTTCTTAAAAAAATGGAATAAAACAACCAACCGCTACATTTTGGATGTGGCACTGGAATATGTTCGCTGTAAACAGTAAAGAGCAGACAGTCATTCTGCTGTGGATGCCATTCCCACGCTTGCATCCACAGTAATGAGGAAATTGATGTCTTAGCGAGGCAGGCTGTATCTAAATGAACTGTTCTAGATTTCAGGTTATAGTATATAGGCTTCTTACGTGAAATTTAGAGCAACGGAAATCAGCAATGACAAGAGATGTGGAATGTGTCCGAACAAACGAAAAGTGGATACGAGGGGCTTTCAATACATAATGAAACATATTTTTATCGGCCAATTTCCTCTGAAAAAAATGGGGAATTTACTCTGGGACATCGTGGAATATTCCTGCTTCCTGTTTCATCGAATTTCCGGTAGGTGGCGGGGCTATACATAGCCTTCAAAATGGCTGTGGGGCGGCGCGTGGAAAATTTTTCTCTATTGTTGCTGTTCTCAACACAGGCTCTCTAACTACAATCCTGGCAATCAGAAAGTGATTAGTAAAAACGTGATACCTGTAACTGAAGTTCACTGTGCCCACTCTGATGGAGAAATTGAAGGTCATTACACTGAGGATTTGGGATGATGTCTGAGATTCATAGAAAATGCATTTTACTATAACAGTTTTCACTGTATTCTGAAAACGAGAAAGCGTACAAATTCCAGACAAATGTTTACCCAAGCAATGCTACTATCAGCTACTGTACTATCAGAGCTGTTCAGAGTCTATTGCGTGGATCCTATTATCCCTAGATAACGAGACTGTTCAATAATCGTTATCGATGTAAATGTTCAAAGTGAATGCTCGCCAACATTTGATATTAACACTCAAATGCCATGCTAGTAATGGTAGAAGTCCTGTCCTGCAGTGACACGTGAAAATACGACATCCGCAAACAGAGTAAATCACTGAGGTCGTTCTGTAATTAACACTTTACCACAACGCGAACTCATTGTTACGTGCATACCGATTTACGTAATGCGGCATCCAAGGCAGTTCCTTGCAACTGCACAGACGCGACGCGCCTTCAGACACCGAGTGCGCGCTGATGCGAATCTGGAAGAGAACTGGGGCCTGGCTCTAGCTTTTTTTTTTCTTTATTGTAATTTTTATCACCTTACACAAGGCGGGCTGTCAGCAGCTGAGTACGCCGCTCTTCAGCCTCGAGAGTTACAATAAGTAAGAAATACAGGGGACACAGAGAAGACAATCAAAAATGGTGGGCAAAACAATGTAGACACCAAAAAAAAAAAAAAAAAAAAAAAACACGGAGCCGTTCACGCCTGACAAGAAAACAGCACTGACACTAGGGGACACGGCGCACAAAACAGGGATGATGGCGATGGTACACGTGAACAGTGGCGGCGTTTCGGCGAACAAACACTAAACACAAACGAAGGCACACACACGAGACACTAATGGCGATGACCTCCGGCGCGCGAATGTTCACTGAATGTGTGCGAGTCCGGGGACCTGCCAAGAGAGGAGGAGGAGGAAGGGGAGTGGGAGAGGGAGAGGGGAGAGCAGAGATGCCATGGGCAGGGGAGAGTGGGGGAGGGAGGAAGGGGGAGGGGAAGCCCGGGGGAAGAGGGGTGGAGGACGGGGGACGGGGGAAAAAGGAAAGAGAAGGGAGGGAGGGTGCCTAAAGGAAAGGAAACAGGGAGTGGGGGGGGAGGATCAAAGTTGATAGGAGGGGTAAATGGAAGGGAGGAGGACATCATCAGGGAGGGGGAGCTGGCGGAAGCCACCTCGGGAGAGGGTAAGGAGGATGGAGAGATGGAGACCGGTGGCTCTAGCTCGCAGCGCTCTTATTTATATGGCCGCGGTGCGGACCGCCGAAGGCGCAGCCGACATTTGCCTTCCTGACTAGCCATTGGGGCTAGCAGAACGCCACTTCAAGTTAGAAAATAATTAATTGCTTCATTCGCTGAAGGCCAATGAAGCTCTCAATTTAAATTTGCTATCAACACATAGGTAAGTATCTATAATAAAATTCTGATGTGGCTAGGTTAAATACTTTTGGCGAGAGAATTATTTTAGTAGCACAGCACGCAATAGATGAGCTCTGAACTTTCCCTTTGGAGAGACGCTACAGCTATAGTTTTATAGCTACCTTTTGGAAACTTCTCACATCTTTGTTATTATAGCGTATCTCCATTCTACGTAGTTCTAAACATCCTAGCTTTATCTGATCACTTACTTAATCTATCTTGCTTCCATACTTTTAGGACACAAAAACAGAAAATCATGAAATTCAACCAAAATATTACTTTGTGAGATCCAGCATGCTGTTTCCATTAAATTACAGTGAAAAAGGAATCCGAATATAAATTTGGAAATTTCTAGCTCCTTCCTGTTGCGCCGATGATTTTTACGTAAAACGTCCAAATTTCGAACACTGTTAAAGTTACTAAACTGAAACTTAACACATTATTATTTTAGCATCACTCCTGACATGCTATTAACTTTTCAGATTATTTAGTTTACTTTTAAGGTATTGCGCAACCTTCGTGACGTCACAGCTAGTTACAGCGGACTAGGCTGGCACACAACGGAAAGCATATGAATTCTATATGGCGTGAGCAGGCTGCATCCCTACATGGTGTCTCAAACGGAGGTGCGTTCCAAGCGAGAGCTGTAATTGAGAGCATCGTAGATATTCATAGGCTCTTGCAGAATGTGTGTGGAGAGATGACAGTGAACAAAAGCTCGATGAGTCGTTGGGAAAGGCGTCTGTCATCATCGCAACACAATCACGCAAATCTGTCCTCTTTCCGGTCGGCAGCTCACAGCTGTGACTCCTGCAACGATGGAACTTGCGGCCACACTCATTCGAGGTGATGAAAGGATCACAATCAAACACCTCGCTGCTCTCTGTTGGTAGTGCTGCTGACTTACTCGTCCATCAGTTGGCGTATTCAAAGGTGTATGCCCGCTGGGTCACTCGCCCCGTTAACAGAAGACCATAAAGAGCAACGAAGGGTCACGTGTGAGGATTTGCTTGCGCCTTACAAGATTGATCGTGACAATTTCTTGTCAAAATCGCCATTGGCGCCTTCATCACTTCGAACCGGAAACAAAACGCAATCCATGGAGCAGCGTCACAACACGTTGTCTTTGAAGAAAATTTTCTAAGCCGCGCCCTCAGCCGGTGTCATGGCAATGATCTTCTGGGATTCTGAAGGGGCTATTCTGTTAGATGTCGTCCCTAATGGTGCAACGATCGACTCTGAAGTGTATTGTACTACCCTCGGGAAATTGAAGGAGGACTTCAGAGTGTTCGTAGCTACAACAATGCAAACAAACTTGTCTTTCTCCATGAGAACACAAGGCCACACAAAAGTCTGTGCACCTGAGAGGAGCTCACTAAACTTCATTGGACTGTTCCTCCTCATCCACCCTATAGCTCAGATCTCGCATCTTCCATCTGTTTGGCTCAATGAAATATGTGATCCGCGGGAAGCAGTACGTGGCTGATTAGGGGGTTATTGATGCTGCAAGACGTTGGTTCCGAAGTCGACGCCGGCCGGAGTGGCCGTGCGGTTCTAGGCGCTACAGCCTGGAGCCGAGAGACCGCTACGGTTGCGGGTTCCAATCCTGCCTCGGGCATGGATGTATGTGATGTCCTTAGGTTAGTTAGGTTTAATTAGTTCTAAGTTCTAGGCGACTGATGACCTCAGAAGTTAAGTCGCATAGCGCTCAGAGCCATTTGAACCGAAGTCGACCAGTACAGTGGAGCCATGTGGATAAACAGTCCATCCCAGTAGGGTGGCATAAAGCCATCGGATTGAAACTGAGGTAATTTTAAAAAATGGGGCCATGTAGCCAGAAGGTTGAGAGATGTGGTTTATTGAAATCCTGAATAAAACCAACCTTCTGTCAGAAAAAAAATGTTGCATTACTTATTGAACGCACCTCGTATTATGTGGCATTACAATATAAAATTTTTACAAGACCTTGGTTGACGAGGACGCATTTGGACCGATCTACCATTTGCACTATCGTTCGACTGCGCTTTAATGATGCCACGTTTCCTGTGCATCTGTACAGAATCAGTATATATAATTCCTCTGCACGTGAGTGCGATTCTGAGTCAGAAACTGATGTAAACCACATCTTGTTTTCGAGTTCGAAATTTGACAGTAAAGGATAGGAATTCTTAAGACTTTGATGAGAATGGGCTACCTCCACCCTCAGTCAGCGTCTTCTCTTTTGCAGTCTAGATATTCGCTTTTATAAAGTGATTGTGAATTTCCTTAGGAGTATAGGGAAAAATCTGTAGACTTTAATAGTATTCATATACTCATTTATCTGTATCGCTTATTGTTCAGTTTAAGAAATAGTGAGAACTGATAACACAAAAATGGCTAGTTTACATATTAACCACGTACTGCTTCCCATGGGGCTGGCCGTAGTGGCCGAGCGGTTAAAGGCGCTACAGACTGGAACCGCACGACCGCTACGGTCGCAGGTTCGAATCCTGCCTCGGGCATGGATGTGTGTGATGTCCTTAGGTTAGTTAGGTTTAAGTAGTTCTAAGTTCTAGGAGACTTATGACCACAGCAGTTGAGTCCCATAGTGCTCAGAGCCATTTTTGAGCTTCCCATGGATTACATCTTTCATTGGGCCAAACAGATGGAAGATGCGGATTTGAGCTGTAGGGTGGATAAAGAGGAAGTGTTCGAAGAGTTGTAGAATTTTGGAACACGTATTATGTTCGAGTATAATGACTTTCCTGGAGACTAGAAATCTACTCTGTAGGAATCACCATGGGTTTCGAAAAAGACGGTCGTGTGAAACCCAGCTCGCGCTATTCGTCCACGAGACTCAGATGGCCATTGACATGGGTTCACAGGTAGATGCCGTGTTTCTTGACTTCCGCAAGGCGTTCGATACAGTTCCCCACAGTCGTTTAATGAACAAAGTAAGAACATATGGACTATCAGACCAATTGTGTGATTGGATTGAAGAGTTCCTAGATAACAGAACGCAGCATGTCATTCTCAATGGAGAGAAGTCTTCCGAAGTAAGAGTGATTTCAGGTGTGCCGCAGGGGAGTGTCGTAGGACCGTTGCTATTCACAATATACATAAATGACCTTGTGGATGACACCGGAAGTTCACTGAGGCTTTTTTCGGATGATGCTGTGGTATATCGAGAGGTTGTAACAATGGAAAATTGTACTGAAATGCAGGAGGATCTGCAGCGAATTGACGCATGGTACAGGGAATGGCAATTGAATCTCAATGTAGACAACTGTAATGTGCTGCGAATACATAGAAAGATAGATCCTTTATCATTTAGCTACAAAATAGTAGGTCAGCAACTGGAAGCAGTTAATTCCATAAATTATCTGGGAGTACGCATTAGGAGTGATTGAAATGGAATGATCATATGAAGATGATCGTTGGTAAACCAGATGCCAGACTGAGATTCATTGGAATAATCTTAAGGAAATGCAATCCGAAAACAAGGGAAGTAGGTTACAGTACGCTTTTTCGCCCACTGCTTGAATACTGCTCAGCAGTGTGGGATCCGTACCAGATAGGTTTGATAGGAGAGATAGAGAAGATCCAACGGAGAGCAGCGCGCTTCGTTACAGGATCATTTAGCAATCGCGAAAGCGTTACGGAGATGATAGATAAACTCCAGTGGAAGACTCTGCAGGAGAGACGCTCAGTAGCTCGGTACGGGCTTTTGTTGAAGTTTCGAGAATATACCTTCACCGAAGAGTCCCTCCAACGTATAGCTCGCGGAGAGACCTTTAGGATAAAATCAGAGAGATTAGAGCCCACACAGAAGCATACCGACAATCCTTCTTTCCATGAACAATACGAGACTGGAATAGAAGGGAGGACCGATACAGGTACTCAAGGTACCCTCCGCCACACACCGTCAGGTGGCTTGCGGAGTATGGATGTAGATGTAGATGTACATAGGTGAAATAAATGTGTTTGTTTGTACTCCAAATAACGTAAAATCGCCTTCATAAATGCCTCATTGGGTGATTTATATATTGGTACACATGTTTCTGCAATAATACTTATAATGGTACATTATGGGATGCGAGTAAAATGTATGGAAAGCTGGAATCGCTTTCACCTGTTGCTAAAAACTTTTAATTAGTCATGAGATCATCTTTAGCAGAAACAACATTCATGATTTAAAGAATGCAACACTGCACCAGCTATATATTTTTCACGATTTGTACAACGCTTTGAGGGAATTTATTCATTTTGGGTGATGTTTCGGAAAATCGCCCAAAAGAAATCTGGCCGACTGCAGTTGACCGTAACAACATAACAGCAGGGTAAGATAGGGAGAACAACACACATACCACATACCATACCTATTTGAATATATCTTTTCGATAATGAGAATAAATTCTCGAAAAACGTCATCGTAAGCAAAAAAAGTATGTAACTAATGCAGTGTTTCATTATTTAAATCGTGGGTGATACAATTGTAGGTTTTCAAACGGATCGACTATAAGAATGAAATTAAAAATTGGCATTTCTTAAATGCGTATCGTGTATGGAAGTATGACGGACCAGTTACACGAGGGCAGACTGAAATGTCTGTTCGCCTACTCTCAATTAATTTCCGTTGTTCTTTATGTCCTCGCATTATAGCTCTCTCACTATCGATGGTTTTATCCGCTATCATTCCCATTTCTCTTTCTTTTCAAGCAGTGCACTCGCCACCAACATAAACATAACTGTTCGGCATCCATTCCCAAACAACAGTGACGATGAATTTTACTGTCGTGTAATACCTTCAGTGAAGTACTTTGGTCAAAGAAGTTTGACGAAATCTTTGACAAAGCAAGAGTTTCTGTCGGCCTTCCAGGTTAAAATAAGGGCAGATAGCGTTCGTTACCTATGATGAGTACAAGGAAGATTCTAAACTCATTGGTGTTCGAAAATGGCTCTGATTACTATGCGACTTAACATCTGAGGTCCTCAGTCCCCTAGAACTTAGAACTACTTAAACCTAACTAACCTAAGGACATCACACATGCATGCCCGAGGCAGGATTCGAACCTGCGACCGTAGCAGTCGCACGGTTCCAGATTGAAGCGCCTAGAACCGCTCGGCCACACCGGCCGGCACTAATGGGTGTCAGCCGACAGTTAACACTACATTGCTGACGTCACACAGATGCGCGCTTAAGGCTATATTTATCGTTGGCCATGTCCTGAACTATGACATTTAAATGCTGTTGCCTGAGAGTAAGAAATATGTGTACCAAGATTAGTTGAAATCGGCCCACTAGTTTAGAAGGAGGAACATACATACACACACACACACACACACACACACACACACACACATATATATATGTATATATATATATATATATATACAGGGTGATTCAAAAAGAATACCAGAACTTTAAAAATGTATATTTAATGAAAGAAACATAATATAACCTTCTGTTATACATCATTACAAAGAGTATTTAAAAGGGTTTTTTTTCACTCAAAAACAAGTTCAGAGATGTTCAATATGGCCCCCTCCAGACACTAGAGCAATATCAACCCGATACTCCAACTCGTTCCACACTCTCTGTAGCATATCAGGCGTAACAGTTTGGATAGCTGCTGTTATTTCTCGTTTCAAATCATCAATGGTGGCTGGGAGAGGTGGCCGAAACACCATATCCTTAACATACCCCCATAAGAAAAAATCGCAGGGGGTAAGATCAGGGCTTCTTGGAGGCCAGTGATGAAGTGCTCTGTCACGGGCTGCCTGGCGGCCGATCCATCGCCTCGGGTAGTTGACGTTCAGGTAGTTACAGACAGATAAGTGCCAATGTGATGGCGCTCCATCCTGCTCAAATATGAATTGTTGTGCTTCTTGTTCGAGCTGAGGGAACAGCCAATTCTCTAACATCTCCAGATACTGTAGTCCAGTTACAGTAGCACCTTCGAAGAAAAAGGGACCAAGAACTTTATTGGCTGAAATGGCACAGAAAACGTTCACCTTAGGCGAGTCACGTTCATACTGAGTTGTTTCCCGCGGATTCTCAGTGCCCCATATATAGACATTGTGACGGTTGACTTTCCCGTTAGTGTGGAAAGTTGCTTCATCACTAAACACAATCTTTGAAACGAAAGATTCATCTGTTTCCATTTGAGCAAGGATAAAATCACAGAAATCGATTCTTTTAATCTTATCAGCTGCAGACAGTGCTTGAACCAATTTCAGACGATAAGGTTTCATAACTAACCTTTTTCGTAGGACTCTCCATACAGTTGATTGTGGAATTTGCAGCTCTCTGCTAGCTCTGCGAGTCGATTTTCCTGGGCTGCGAACAAATGCTTGCTGGATGCGTGCTACATTTTCATCGCTCGTTCTCGGCCGTCCAGAACTTTTCCCTTTGCACAAACACCCATTCTCTGTAAACTGTTTATACCAACGTTTAATACACCACCTATCAGGAGGTTTAACACCATACTTCGTTCGAAATGCACGCTGAACAACTGTCGTCGATTCACTTCTGCCGTACTCAATAACACAAAAAGCTTTCTGTTGAGCGGTCGCCATCTTAGCATCAACTGACGCTGACGCCTAGTCAACAGCGCCTCAAGCGAACAAATGTACAACTAAATGAAACTTTATAGCTCCCTTAATTCGCCGACAGATAGTGCTTAGCTCTGCCTTTTGTCGTTGCAGAGTTTTAAATTCCTAAGGTTGTGGTATTCTTTTTGAATCACCCTGTATATATATATATATATATATACTGCAAACTATGGACGAAGGGAAACAGGCAGATTTCATATTCTAAGATTTCCGAAAAGCATTTGAGACGGTAGCCCACTGCAGGCTGTCAACGAAGGTAGGATCATATGGAATAGATTCCCAGGTATGTGAGTGGCTCGAAGGCTTCTTAAGTAACAGAACGCAACATGTTGTCCTCGTCGGCGATTGTTCGTCAGAGTGCGCCAGAGAAGTGTGATAGGACCGGTGTATCAGGATGCAAGGTGACTTAGAGAAAATTTCTAGTTGCTGTGTCGAATGGCAGCTAGCTCTGAAGGTAGTAAAATGTAAATTAAAGCTGGTGAGTAGAAAACCCGCTACCACCGTCGTACCTTAGCAAAAGATCTTGCTGAAAACCTAAGGAAATTCTGGTCTTAGGTAAAATCGCTAAGCTTGTCGAAGGCTTCCATCCAGTCACTCACTGAATGTCTGGCCTGGCAACGGAAGACAGCAAAATATTCGTTCTGAAAAAAATCTGTAAATGTACATTTTCTCTGTATAATAATGTATTTCTTATAAACATGTGTTTTCGATGGGTAAATAGAGTACGAACTCTGGGAGCTAAAAAAAAAAAAAAAAACCAAACATGCGGCAACAATGAACTATCATATGCCAAAGTGGTTAGGTGCTACAGGCGTTTTTAGTGCATCACACAAGTCTTAATGAGGAAGAACGGAGTAGCAGACCATCTCTCTGTGAAGAAACGGGAATCGCAAGAGAAATGGATGCGATGGTGCTCTAAGACCGCCGTATCGCAATCGAGTCGATAGTAGAAACAACAAACCTTAGTCACGGTCAGTTCTTAACATCTTGCAAGGCATTTTGATCCTGACAAAGGTCGCCACTCGTTGTATTCGGAAATTGCTCACATCTATTAAAAAAAGAAAAGAAACCATCGGAAGCGAGGTAACAGGGAAAATGTAGCATGTGTGTGAGGCCAGTCTAGATGACTTCTTTAGCCGCCTAATGACGAGTGCTTAGCGTATTACTACGGCAAAGGAAGCAATGGAAACGTGGATTCACAGCGGCCGAACTGCCATGGTGTGGTACTAACAGATCGCGCTCGTAAAGGGCAACCGTCGCACGAGTATACAACTGATATCTCCTGACGAAATTACGAGAGGCTTTCGAGACGAAGAGTCACGTGAGGCTGACCATGGGTGCGTGTTTGATACAGGACAGTGCTCCAGCACAATTTGCACAGGACTCTGTCATACATGCTGGCTGCTTCTTCGGACTGTCAAATTTTACCTCATTTCCTGTATTCTCCTTACATCTACATCTACATCTACATCTACATACATAGTCCGCAAACCACCATACGCTATGAGGCCAAGGGTAACCTGTACTACTACTAGTCTCTTCCTTTCCTGTTCCATTCACAAATACAGTGAGGGAAAAACGAGTCTATATGCCAGTGTATCTGCCCTAATTTTTCGTATCTTATCTTCGTGGTTCTTACGCAGAATTTATCGGTTTTCTGAATTTTCTCAATAGTTTTCCTCGAAAAGAACGTCGCTCACCCATTTGAGTTCCCGAAACATCTCCGCAGTTATTCGAGCCTACAAATCTAGCAGCCCGCCTCTCAATTGCTTCGATGTCTTCCTTTAATCCGCCCTCATGGTGATCCCAAACACTCGAGTAGTACTCAAGGATAGGTCGTACTAGGATCCTACAAGCAGTCTCCTTTACAGATGAACCAGACTTTCCTAAAATTCTCCCAACAAAACCGAAGTCGACAATTCGCCACCCCTTTCACAATCTTCGCATGTTCGTTCCATTTCATATCGCTTTGTAAGCTTACGCCCAGATATTTAAACGTTGTGATTGTGTCAAACAACACACTACTAATGCTGCATCCGAACATTACAGGTTTGTTTTTCCTATTCATCCGCTTTAATTTACATTTTTCTACTTTCAGAGCTAGATGCCATTCGTCACACCAACTAGAAATTTTCTCTAAGTCACCTTGCATCCTGCTACAGCGGTCCTATCACACTTCCCTGGCGCACTCTGACGAACAATCGCCGACGAGGACAACATGTTGCGTTCTGTTACTTAAGAAGCCTTCGAGCCACTCACATACCTGGGAATCTATTCCATATGATCCTACCTTCGTTGACAGCCTGTAGTGGGCTACCATGTCAAATGCTTTTCGGAAATCTAGGAATATGAAATCTGCCTGTTGCCCTTCGTCCATAGTTCGCAGTATATCATGCAAGAAAAGGGCAAGCTGAATGTCGCACGAGTGATGCTTTCTATATTCGTGTTTATTCGTGGCCAGGAGCTTTTCCGTCTCAAGGATATTTATTGTATTTCAACTGAGAACATGTTCTAGAATTTTCCAACAAACCGATGTTAAAGATATTGGTCTGTAATTTTGCAGATTCGTTCTTTTATTATGTAGATGAGCCACCTGCGCTTTTTTCCAGTTGTTTGGAACTGTGTGCTGCGCGAGTGATTCGCGATAAATGCAAGCTAGGTAGGGGCCAATGCCGTAGATTATTCTTTGTAAAATCTAACAGGATTCCATCCAGGAAACGTTAGCGACAGCCCCGGACGTTTGCACAAGCCCCGCCCATTTACCTCCCCTTCACACTTACCCCCGCCACACCAACCAAGAGCGCATCAATATGATCTTTGGTAGTCCTTGTCGCTGTCGTGTTTTTGTTCGTCGTTTTTTGTTTTACCGCGGTTGTTCATACTAGCGGTGTTGTGCTGTTAGTACTTCTTAGCAGTTTGTGTAATACTGTCAAAATGAAACATAGATATGCACTCTCAATAATGTTATCATACACAAGGTACCTAATCTTGACTGTTGTGGCCAACTGCTGTCAAAACTGATATCTAACAGACATTAAAGTACGGTAAGATGTGCTGGAATGACACTGACGACGCCGGCCGCGGTGGTCTAGCGGTTCTGGCGTTGCAGTCCGGAACCGCGGCACTGCTACGGTCGCAGGTTCGAATCCTGCCTCGGGCATGGGTGTGTGTGATGTCCTTAGGTTAGTTAGGTTTAAGTAGTTCTAAGTTCTAGGGGACTTATGACCTAAGATGTTGAGTCCCATAGTGCTCAGAGCCATTTGAACCATTTTGACACTGACGAAATTATGTACATATGTTTAACAATAGTCAATTCTAAAGCTCTCAAACACTGAAGAAGAACCAAAATAATTTCGTGTCTGCTATAAGCAAGCAGTCATAATAGTTCACAAGTAAAAATTCACCCATTACACAGGCAAATATTAATGAAGAATGTCACTGTATAAATATCTGACTGCTTGCATTACGCGTTTCTACATTATACCACTCTTATATTCTGTAGTCTTAATGAGGTAATCAGAAACAAACCAAAACATCGACTTTGCCTTGTTTATGCACATTGCACAACATTGACTTTAGACAATCGACATTGTGGACACCATCCTTGGCGATACTACCAATTCATATTTCCCAACAGAATTTCTTACACTACGCGAGGTGACGGAAACTTGCGCTCACTGCAGTTAACAAATATCAGATTTTTTGATATAGTGCAGATGAAAGCTCATGAAATAAAAAAGCCTGCGGATACCATTTTTATTTTTCTTTCTTATTGATGATTTTTCAACTCGCATATTCAATTAACGTATTTCTAATTATTTTCACAATGGTACCGGAAAAACTGTATTTCGTACTAACTACTGATTTTCTCCCTTGTTATATTTGTGATACGAACAACTTTGACGTTGAAACATGCGGCACACCATGGGCGGAGCTTAGGATATGGATTGGTGTGGAGGGGGGTGATTGGGCGGGACTTGTGCACCGTCCGGGGCTGTCGCTAACGTCACGTATTCCATCCGGAGTTAGCGACTTGATTTTTTTAACTGTTTAAATTGTTTCTCTCTGCCGGAGATGCTTATTAGTACATCGTCCACCCAGGACTCTGTGCCATGGTCAGACGACGGTATGTTTGAACGAATCTCCTGCGTGAACGATTTCTTAAACTCGAAATTTAAAACTTCAGCTTTCGTTTTGATATTTTCTACTGCCACACCAGACTGGTGAACGAGTCTGGCAGCTACTGACATCTGCCCCTTTGCTCGGATGAATAAATCTTTGGAATTTCCATAATGACATCGATTTTGTCTAGAATCTTAGAACATATTCTGGACTCAGACATAATGAGATAACTTGAACAGAACGGCCTCCTCCTGCCAACCAGCATGTACACCGTAAACTTTGATCGTGTCAGACCCAACTCATACTTTTCTCACTTGGCGTAGCGAAAACCTTGGATCAAGGCAAACAGGTAGATGCAGTATTTCTCGATTTCAGAAAAGTATTTGACTTGGTACCACGGCTACTCTGATTATCAAAACTATGATCATACGGGGACGTAGCAAGTTATCTTGGATGGAGAGTCATTGGCAGATGTAAAAGTAACTTTGGATTTGCTGCAGTGTGCAGTGAAGTGTGTTCCGATTCTTGCTGTTCATGTTGTACGATAACGACCTTTCGGACACTATTGATAGTAATCTCAGGTTGTCTAAAAGAAGCTGAACAAATATTGATTCTGAACTTGATAAGATTTCAAAGTGGTGCAAAGACTCACAACTTGATTCAAATGCTTAGAGATGTACACCTGTGCACTTCACAACACGAAAAGCCATAGTATACTATAACACCAATAAGCTGTAATGGTAATTGGTCAGCTCAAACAAGTGGCAAGGTATGAAACTAAATGATCACATAGGCTCAGTTTGGATAACACAGGTGATAGACTTTGGTTTATGTATAGAATACTGGGGACATGCAATCATTCTCCAAAGGCGATTGCTTACGAATCACTCTTGTGACTCATCTTAGAGTACTGCTCCAGAGCGTATGTGAGACCCATACCAAATAGGACTAGCAGGGGATATAGAACGTACACAGAGAAGGGGAGCACGAATGGTCACGCGTGGGAGAGTCTCACAGAGATGCTGAAAAAACTGAACTGACAGATTCTTCAAGATAAACGTAAACTATCCCGAGAAGATCTACAAGTATTTACAAAGGTTCAAGATCAAGCTTTAAATGATATACTACAACTCCCTAAGTATCGGTACCGTAGGGTTCGTGAGGACGAGATAAGAGTAACTATAGCACGCATGGAGGCAATTAAAAATCATTCTTCCCAAGCTCCTCACATGATTGGTTCGGGGAAAAATGTCTAAAAACTGGTATAATTAGACGTATCCTCTGCAATGCTCTAAGCAGTCGTTGATAGAGTATTGCTATAGATGCAGATGTTGATTTTTGAAGGCAACGTTTTCTGAGCAGCCAAAATGTAGACTTCTACAACCAATGCCTCCACCAAATCATCCGTCATTGGTAAAAACGTGTCACGTTGCAAGGAGAATGTGAAGAGAAGCGGCAACTGTTATCAGCAAGTTTCGTGGTCGCAGGTCGATTTTCTCGGTGTCATAATTAAAACGTTTTGACTAAACCTCGTAGAAGATGAAAAATGAACCTTCCGAAACATTAGCCTATTTCGTACTTCAAAACTTGTGCTTTAGAAACGTCTGAATGGACTGCTAAGGTTAGACTACCGTAGAGGAACGACCTGAACTCAGTGGAAAGCGAGGATTTGACGGAGAAGCAGTACGGTCGCAGCAACAAAGTACCGGACTAGAATCTAAATGACGCAATTCGCAAATAAACACAGACTGGTTGATGAATTGTTTGCGTGTCTATGAGTGTGCTAAGCGTGTGGCTGTAAACCAGGAACTTAGCTGCTGCTATCCCTCCACACCGCCGAAAAATTAAAGTGAAAGAAAAAAAAAAAACAGAGATTAGAGGAAGTCTATATTCCATATCAGTTACCCGCAGATTCTTAGAATAGAATAAAATAGTGTAATAATGGAAAGAAAGAAGCTAGAGAATATACATTCTAAGGGGAAAAAAACGACGAACCACGAAGGAATTATCCGAAAAGGACGGAAACTAGTAGATGTGTTGTACATGTACAGAAAAACAAATGATTACGATTTCAGAAAAAATGGGTGTTTTGTTCAAGAGAAAGAGGTTCACAAACTGAGCAAGTCAATAATTCTTTGGTCAATCTCTGGCCCTTAACGCAAACAATTATTGTCCGCCGCTCGTGGTCTCGCGGTAGCGTTCTTGCTTCCCGAGCACGGGGTCCCGGGTTCGATTCCCGGCGGGGTCAGGGATTTTCACTTGCCTCGAGATGACTGGGTGTTTGTGTTGTCCTCATCATTTCATCATCATCCAGGAAAGTGGCGAAATTGGACTGAGCAAAAGATTGGGTAATTGTACGGGCGCTGATAACCACGCAGTTGAGCGCCCCACAAACCAAACATCATCATCATCATCATCAAACAATTATTCAGCTTGACATTGATTGGCTGAGTTGTTGGATGTCCACCTGAGGGACACCGCGCCAAATTCTGTGCAACTGGCGCGTTAAATCGTCAAAATCATAAATGTCCTCAATTAGGGAGAGATTCGGCGACCTTGCTGGCCAGGATAGGATTTGGCAAGGACGAAAACAAGCACATCTTTGCTGGTCATCGGTGCTCAGTTCGAAGCGGTGCTCATCACTAAGGACAGTTCTACTTCAGTCAGTGAAATTCCAGGCGAAAGACGAGTCCAGAGAGGCCCAGGACATCGGTAGGATGTCTCCCTCCATACGGCCCGACAACCATAAATGATGGTCCAGGGCGCCATTTCTTTTCATAGTAGGAACTCGTACAGCATAGCGGTACCCGACAACACTTTACGTCCCGTTTTGTTGCCCTTCATGTAACGCCATTCCGGGCTCCCATTTCACTAAGATAATGCCCGCCCACACACGGCGAGAGTTTCTACCACTTGCCCTCGTGCTTGCCAAACCCCACTTTGGCCAGCAAGGTTGCCGAACGTCATTCCAGTTCAGAACGTATGGAATATTATAGGTAACCGTCCCTCTCCTCCAACTATCTCGAGACTTTGACTATCTAACGCGCAATTGGAGGGAATTTGTCACAACAACTCTGTCAATCAAAGCCAAGCCGACTGTTTGTTTAAGAGCCAGAGATGGACCAACGCTTTATTGACTTGTTCAATTTGGGAAACCCTTTCTCTTGGATAAAGTCTCCAATTTTTCTGAAATGTCTGTATAGGTACATCACATCTACCTACATCTACATCTACATACATACTCCGCAATCCACCATACGGTGCGTCGCGGAGGGTACCTCGTACCACAACTAGCATCTTCTCTCCCTGTTCCACTCTCAAACAGAACGAGGGAAAAATGACTGCCTATATGCCTCTGTACGAGCCCTAATCTCTCTTATCTTGTCTTTGTGGTCTTTCCGCGAAATGTAAGTTGGCGGCAGTAAAATTGTACTGCAGTCAGCCTCAAATGCTGGTTCTCTAAATTTCCTCAGTAGCGTTTCACGAAAAGAACGCCTCCTTTCCTCCAGAGACTCCCACCCGAGTTCCTGAAGCATTTCCGTAACACTCGCGTGATGATCAAACCTACCAGCAACAAATCTAGCAGCCCGCCTCTGAATTGCCATTACATGCTTGTCCCACTTCATATCGCTCTGCAATGTTACGCCCAAATATTTAATCGACGTGCCGGTGTCAAGCGCTACACTACTAATGGACTATTCAAACATTACAGGATTCTTTTTCCTATTCATCTGCGTTAATTTACATTTATCTATATTTAGAGTTAGCTGCCATTCTTTACACCAATCACAAATCCTGTCCAAGTCATCGTGTATGCTCCTACAGTCACTCAACAACGACACCTTCCCGTACACCACAGCATCATCAGCAAACAGCTGCACATAGCTATCCACCCTATCCAAAAGATCATTTATGTAGACAGAAAACAACAGCGGACCTACCACACTTCCCTGGGGCACTCCAGATGATACGCTCACCTCCGATGAACACTCACCATCGAGGACAACGTACTGGGTTCTATTACTTCAGAATTTATTTCCGTCCCATTCGAATAATTCCTTCGTCCTACATCGTTCTTTCTTTTTTTTTTCCTGGGTTCTTCGTTTCATTAGCACATTATGAATAATGCCGTCGCTTATTTGAACATTTAATCTTTCTTGTCTAGTGCGTTAGTTTATGTATTTATTCGCTCCGCCAACTGACTGACAAAGAAGAGAAGAATTCCGAAGTGGCCATACGCTTTTGCCAGAACAGGTTCACTGCATCACAAGATTTCTAGGTCTGTGTAACCGCTTGGATGCACATGATGTACCGAAACGCAGATTTAGGGGGTTACGAGAAGAGATTGCAACGCGTGGCTGTCGCATCTCGGTGACCCTCCTCCTTGCCTGCGCCACGGTACAGTAGCTACCTGGCGAAACTCACGACCGTTGCCGCACGCACTATATCTGCCTCCTGCTGCAGCCGCCTGCGGCCAAAATCACCAGTGCGACCGTTACCGAGATCTCTGCAACAGGCCACGTTGCTCTTACAGGTAAGACAGCCACGGAAATACCGTGTGCGCCATCAACGTTGGAATGCTTTCTGTGTCTTCGTCCGCATAAGAATAACTTTGAAACTCTAATACACCGGTACATTATTTTAATTATATGGGTAAAGTGTAGCAAAGGGCAAGTTTTCGATGAGGCGAATATGCGAAGCGTTCCACCAAAACCCTCGGTTTGGCCGGTAGAACCGACTGTTTACGACCTAAGAGTGAAGCAGGATGGTCCTCGTCTCCCCAGTTCGACTCGTTGCTCTGCAACCATGGCAAATGAACTGCGGAAATCGTAACTCCATGACACCATAATGTGCTGTGTCATACTCGATACGTAGTGATTTCCAACATTCCTCGGAGAATTACCCCCGACCTAGCATCCCCAGTCCCCTCCATCCACATCATCAACTTTAGCGGCTAACTAAACTTTAGAATGAAAAGGATTTTCTTTGAACACTTTCATTTTTAAAATGATCATCATCATCATCATCATCATCATCATTTAAGACTGATTATGCCTTTCAGCGTTCAGTCTGGAGCATAGCCCCCCTTATACAGTTCCTCCATGATCCCCTATTCAGTGCTAACATTGGTGCCTCTTCTGATGTTAAACCTATTACTTCAAAATCATTCTTAACCGAATCCAGGTACCTTCTCCTCGGTCTGCCCCGACTCCTCCTACCCTCTACTGCTGAATCCATGAGTCTCTTGGGTAACCTTGCTTCTCCCATGCGTGTAACATGACCCCACCATCTAAGCCTGTTCGCCCTGACTGCTACATCTATAGAGTTCATTCCCAGTTTTTCTTTGATTTCCTCATTGTGGACACCCTCCTGCCATTGTTCCCATCTACTAGTACCTGCAATCATCCTAGCTACTTTCATATCCGTAACCTCAACCTTGTTGATAAGGTAACCTGAATCCACCCAGCTTTCGCTTCCATACAACAAAGTTGGTCGAAAGATTGAACGGTGCACAGATAACTTAGTCTTGGTACTGACTTCCTTCTTGCAGAAGAGAGTAGATCGTAGCTGAGCGCTCACTGCATTAGCTTTGCTACACCTCGCTTCCAGTTCTTTCACTATGTTGCCATCCTGTGAGAATATGCATCCTAAGTACTTGAAACCGTCCACCTGTTCTAACTTTGTTCCTCCTATTTGGCACTGGCATTACTTTCGTTTTGGAGATGCTAATCTTCATACCATAGTCCTTACATTTCTGATCTAGCTCTGAAATATTACTTTGCAAACTTTCAATCGAATCTGCCATCACAACTAAGTCATCCGCATATGCAAGACTGCTTATTTTGTGTTCACATATCTTAATCTCACCCAGCCAGTCTATTGTTTTCAACATATGATCCATAAATAATATGAACAACAGTGGAGACAGGTTGCAGCCTTGTCTTACCCCTGAAACTACTCTGAACCATGAACTCAATTTACCGTCAACTCTAACTGCTGCCTGACTATCCATGTAAAGACCTTTAATTGCTTGCAAAAGTTTGCCTCCTATTCCATAATCTTGTAGAACGGACAATAACTTCCTCCTAGGAACCCGGTCATATGCCTTTTCTAGATCTATAAAGCATAGATACAATTCCCTGTTCCACTCATAACACTTCTCCATTATTTGCCGTAAGCTAAAGATCTGGTCCTGACAACCTCTAAGAGGCCTAAACCCACACTGATTTTCATCCAATTGGTCCTCAACTAATACTCGCACTTTCCTTTCAACAATACCTGAGAAGATGTTACCCACAACGCTGATTGAAGAGATACCTCTGTAGTTGTTACAATCTTTTCTGTTTCCATGTTTAAAGATTGGTGTGATTACTGCTTTTGTCCAGTCTGATGGAACCTGTCCCAACTCCCAGGCCATTTCAATTATCCTGTGTAGCCATTTAAGACCTGACATTCCACTGTATTTGATGAGTTCCGACTTAATTTCATCCACCCCAGCCGCTTTATTGCACTGCAATCTATTGACCATTTTTTCCACTTCCTCAAATGTGATCCTATTTCCATCATCATTCCTATCCCATTCTACCTCGAAATCTGAAACATTACTGATCGCATTTTCACCTACGTTGAGCAACTCTTCAAAATATTCCCTCCATCTGCCCAAGGCATCCTCAGGATTCACCAGCAGTTTTCCTGACCTGTCCAAAATACTTGTCATTTCCTTCTTACCTCCCTTTCGAAGGCTGCTAATTACACTCCAGAATGGTTTTCCAGCAGCTTGACCCATAGTCGCCAACCTGTTTCCAAAGTCTTCCCACGATTTCTTCTTGGATGCTGCAATTATCTGTTTGGCTTTGTTTCTTTCTTCAACGTAACTTTCTCTGTCTACCTGGGTTCTGGTATGTAGCCATTTTTGATACGCCTTCTTTTTCCTTTTACAGGCTGCCTTGACTGTATAATTCCACCAAGCTGTTTGCTTCATCCTACTTTTACACACTACTGTTCCAAGACATTCTTTAGCCACTTCTAGTACTGTGTCCCTGTACCTTGTCCATTCCTTTTCCAATGACTGTAATTGACTACATTCAACTAACTGGTACCTTTCTGAGATCGCTGTTATGTACTTGTGCCTGATTTCCATATCCTGAAGTTTCTCCACTCTTATCCTCCTACATATGGACCTGACCTCCTGCACTTTCGGCCTCACAATTCCAATTTCACTGCAGATTAAATAATGATCAGTGTCATCAAAGGATCCCCTGAATACACGTGTGTCCCTCACAGCCTTCCTGAATTCCTGATCTGTTATTATATAGTCAATGACAGATCTGGTTCCCCTGCCTTCCCAAGTATACCGGTGAATGTTCTTATGTTTAAAAAAGGAGTTTGTGATTACTAAGCCCATACTGGCACAGAAATCCAAGAGTTGTTTCCCGTTCCTGTTGGCCTCCATATCCTCTCCAAATTTACCCATAACCTTTTCATACCCTTCTGTTCGATTTCCAATCCTGGCGTTAAAATCACCCATGAGCAGAACACTGTCCTTTTCCTTTACTCTAACAACTACATCACTGAGTGACTCATAAAAACTATCCATCTTATCTTGATCTGTCCCTTCACAATGCGTATATACTGACACAATCCTAATTTTCTTGCTAGACACTGTCAAATCTATCCACATCAGTCGTTCGTTTACATACCTTATTGCAACTGCGCTGGGTTCCATTTCTTTCCTGATGTAAAGCCCTAAACCCCATTGTGCTATTCCTGCTTTGACTCCTGACAAGTAGACCTTGTATTCTCCCACTTCCACTTCTTTCTCACCCCTTACCCGAATGTCACTAACAGCTAAAACGTCCAGCCCCATCTTACTTGCAGCCTCTGCCAGCTCTACCTTCTTCCCAGAGTAGCCCCCATCTCATTACCATTTGTTTGCCAAGTCGTATCTTAGGAGTCCCTGGTTTGTCAGTTAGAGGTGGGACTCCGTCACCTCCAAAGGTCCGAGGCATTTTGCTCTGATTGTTGCCAGCATCATATTTAAAGCACCAGGGAAGTAGGTTGCTAGCCTTACTTGCCCCGAGTCCCATTGGGTTTTACCCCTAACGGCTGAGGGACTAACCAGTGGATTTGGTAGTCTTTGCCGTATGAGCACAAAGGTGACCACGACTTAGAATATGTCCGAGATGCCCAGCCTTATTCCAAAGTAACTGGTATCCCGACTGTCAGGACCACTTACTTGGCCACTCATACGTTGCCCGTGGTTCATGAACTAGGACATGACTACAGGAACCCACACCATGAACCACATTTTTAAAATGACGGAAGATAAATGATATTTAGTTTTTCTAGGGATTTTATCTAGCCACGAACTAATGAGTCAGTGAGACATCGGTACCATTTATTTCTAACGACCTTTTTTTGTAGAACAATGAAGCAATTTTAGCGTATCGAAGCTGTTACCTACAACTCCTTCCCAGAAAAGAAAGCTACCTGTCCACACTGAGGACACACACTTGTTACAAAACTTGCTTCCTCTGCGCCACTCCCCTCCCTAGCGACACTTGCTTCACCTATATACTACACTCCATTTAAAATCAACCAAATTAAAATGCGCATACTATACTCACTGCTCGTAAATAATTTAATTGCTGGAGTCTTTATTTGTGAACTTCTAAAACTCTGAGGCTTCAGAAGGCCATAGCTTTGTATCTTACCACTGCCACTAATAATAATAATAATACTGTGTCGGCCCTATGCCCAGATAGTAGGCATTACATAGTAACTGTGTTGTGCTGTCAATTGGTTCCTTTCTGTGTTGCGAGGTGAATATTGAAGGAATTTCTGGTCCACTGAGGGAACTACCTGCAATTCAGAGAAGCTATTTTCGAGAGCTGTTTTAGCATATACGACGAAAATGCCCCAAATTTGCTATCATAGATGCACGATATAAAGTACAAAGCATGTATGTAGTGGGTGGGCTATGTGAGGAAGACATGGGGTGTACCAGCAGTTGCGAAAGTGAATATTGGTGCCGAGCCGGGACTCTAACCCGGATTTCCGGCTTATCGAGAGCGGTCACCTTATCATTAAGCTATCCGAGCACGTTACACGACCTACAATCTACACTATTACATCCATTATGTATATTCCCGTACATGGGAACATCTGAGGTCATCAGTCCACTAGACTTAGAACTACTTAAACCTAACTGACCTAAGGACATCACACATCCATGCCCGAGGCAGGATTCGAACCTGTGACCGTATCAGCAGCGCGGTTCCGGACGGAAGCGTCTAGAACCGCTCGGCCAGCTCGCCAGGTGTCGGCAGATAAATACGATACTGCAGTACCAATATTGTTCAGAAATACGATGCAATGTTCCTTCGGAAATGCATACATTTCAGAAGGAACAGGCACTACGGCGACTACAGCTATTATGAAATACATGAAATGTATATTCGAAGGTATATGTATATTCTTACTTCTGATCAACAAAGGCAAAGCAATATCGTATATGAGGAAGATGTTTTTCATACATTAGTTTCACAAACTGTAATCTACGCCACACTGTGTCAAGCGTTAATGCCGATATTTGAAAAAAATATAGTAGGTATCGGTAACTTATGTAACCGGTAACACAGTCTTATGAAGTAGTGATAATAGTAATGATCTTCAAAAAATAGTTTCGTAACGGAAACCCAATCGAACCTTCTTGTTTTCATCCCTCAGAAGATTTCTTTTTGCCCCTCAGGGTTAATTACATCTAGGATGGGAACCACTGAGACACAATTTTAGAGGACATCTTTTCGTTATTGAATTTTCAGTTTTTTTTCCTTCTCTTCCAGTAGAGAAAACGGTACCTCTTTTATCGGTTGGTGTATTTGGGATCACAGATGAAGTATGAATGAATATACCACATAGCATGGCCGTGTCCTTCAGGTTCTGCTACAACAGCTCTGCCTTGTAAAATTGAATATGGTCTCAGGAAACATTTTAGTGCAGCGTAGTGATTAAGATGCACATCTGCGGGAGGGATGTCCTTCTGCCATTTGGGTACAGTGTCGAGTAGGAATACTGCAGCTATGTTTGTTTTCTAGCACTTTTTGAACTGCAGCTCGATAACGGCGGTACAAGGATGCGATCTCCATTTCGGCAATGTTCTACAAGTTTCATAACCGCCATTACTGCAAAACCGCGCCGAAGCTAGCGCCGCTCCATGGAAACGGAATAATTAACGATCAACAGCCTGACAATCAAACGAAACCCAAGTTATGCATTTCTCTCTGAAACCACGGTATTTCCACTCGCACTTGGCAATGCTAGATTGCAGTTTAGACGGTTATTTTTAGAAATATGTAATAATTTTGTAATGAATAAGAAGTTTGTCTATCAAATTCTATAACGGACAAGAGGTTTCTCTTGCCGCTCCTCCTTCTCCCGTCCCCTTATAAGTTTATAACCGTACTAGAAGTACTACAGCTTTAAAAATTATTTTTTCAGTTTTATTATTCGAATTATCAGCAAAAAAAAAAGGTCATGAAAGTAACGCAAAAATGAAATAACATTATCAGCTGTGAAGATTTGTAAGCAAAAACGGTGTTTTAAATGGTATCGAAGCTGAATAAGTGTTTTTCAAACTTTATTTTCTGTTCCTTCACTTTTAGGTGTTAATCACTGACATTTTTGCTGGCTATTTTGTTGATATCCAACGGTGACATTATTGGTCTACTAAGAAATATAAATTTTGCTGTTATTTTACAACCGTATGAGGATGCAATTTCTGGTCGTTAAATGAAAACGGTGTCATACATGTACATATTAATAATACATGACATTAGATTAATACTTGTTCCATAGATCACGAGTACAAAATTTCGTAATGATGCGGAATGTCTCAATTTAACATAAGTTTTTGTTGCACTATATAATCCTTTTTTTCTTTAAAATTACTTCTTTATATTTAAAAAGTCATCTATTGAGTATAAGGAGATGTCATTAAGAAATTCTTTCAATTTGTGTTTAAATACTGGTTGGCTATCTGTCAGACTGCCAGACTTTTAATGCTATGTGGTAAATGACCAAAGATTTTTTTGGCAGCATAATTCACACCTTTCTGTGCCAAAGTCAGATTTAACCCAGAGTAGTGAAGATCATCCTTTCTTCTAGTGTTTAGCTATGCACTTTGATATTATTTTCAAACTGGAATGCGGTATTAGTAACAAATTTCATAAGTGAATATATGTATTACGAGAGTACTGTGAATATCCCGAGTTCCTTAAATTAATGTCTACAAGGTGATCTGGGTGAGTTCCAGCTATTGTTCTGATTACACACTTTTGTGCACTGAATATGTTTTCTCTTAGTGATGAATTGCCCCAAAATATGATGCAATATGAAAACAGAGAATGAAAAGAGGCACAGTAGGCTTAGTGATATGTTTATGACCAAAATTTTCAGTAACCCTAATAGCATAAGTAGCTGAACCTAAACGTTTCAGTAGATCATCAATGTGTTTCTTCCAGTTCGCCGGCCGGAGTGGCCGAGCGGTTAAAGGCGCTACAGTCTGGAACCGCACGACCGCTACGGTCGCAGGTTCGAATCCTGCCTCGGGCATGGTTGTGTGTGATGTCCTTAGGTTAGTTAGGTTTAAGTAGTTCTAAGTTCTAGGGGACTTATGACCACAGCAGTTGAGTCCCATAGTGCTCAGAGCCATTTGAATCTTCCAGTTCAATTTCTCATCAATGTACACACCCAGAAATTTTGCATATTTCGGCCCTCAGCAAACGACTTCTGTTCAAAGTCTATATTTATCAATGATGTTATGCCATTTACTGTACAGAACTGTATATACTGCGTTTTCTTAAACTTCAGCGAGAGTTGCAGAGAACCACTTAATAATTACCTGAAATACATTATTTACAATTTCCTCAGCTAATTCTTATTCGTTGGGTGTGGTTACTATATTTGTATCATCAGCAAAAAGAACTGGCTTTGCATCTTCATGAATATAGAGTAGCAACTCATTAATATATACTAAGAACAATAAGGGACCCAAGACTGAACCCTACTGGACACCATTCTTGATACCTCCACAGTTAGAGGACCCTGAAGATGAACTTTACATGTACCAATGAAATGTCTTTTAGGTATCAAAGTAATCTACTTTAAACAAAATATTAAGTGGATAATTATCAAACGTTACAGATAGTACAAAAGGAAGTTCTTGCACGTGCTATCAAATTTCGTTCTTTCGGGATGACATGTTCTCAGACTCACCGAATCAGTTATAATAGAAATGGACATTTTAGGGTCTCACTCCTATGGGGTAAATTTTGGCGGATGCCCATAACATTGTCCTAACTAAGCACGAAATAGAAATTTTGGTTGTTCTCGATATTTGCTCCCTTACTAGCAGCATATAAGAACACCTTCTGCGCCTTCAGATTTGCCACCAGAAGTCTGACGTTATTTCAGCAGTGACAGGCCGAGCGAAGTGCAGCAGGGCTTAAAAGACTCTATTCAAATTACATTGGAACAGAGACCTCAAGTCTGGTAGTCTGTATTTCGCCCCCCGCCCCAGATCACTTAATGTTGGGAGGGTCCCTATGAAAAGGACTTGGCTGATTTCCTTCCCCACCCTGGTTCCTGTGCTCTGCCACTAATGATCTCATCGTTGACGGTTTAGTTAAGTGAAAACTTATTTGCTTCTTTGGCAAGATTACTATCTCGAAATATGCTTTGTTATTTAGTGCTGAGGCGAAAGTAAAAGGTACCAGTAGTTACCTTTTTTAGCGTATTTCACTTGCTCACATCAGTGTTAATGGTAATTAAGCGATCAGTATTCAGTTATAGTCCGAAAGTTACGACCCAAAGTAACCCTGGATATTTGTGGAATGCACTGCTCTACTGAGGAAGGGTGGTCCTCACTAAAAAGCGCACTTTGTCGAATGTTCACCTTCCTCTTGTAGTTGACTGTGCGGGTTAAGGGCGGAGGAAGGGGAGGGGCAATAATGCTGCATGTGTCGACGTGTGTGGAATTCAAGAAAAGCAGACGTAGCAAAGTGCTCTGTCGAACAAGGCCACCATTTCGCGGATAGATCACCGCCAACAGCACCAAGTACCCTCCCTCATTGTGATCAACACAGAGTACAACGCAGAGTATAGCGATCAGGGACTTCTCCAACAACTGTTCTCCCATTGGAGACCAAATGAACAAACGATAATTTGTTTACCATCACGTTTCAAACCGGCTATCTTCACGTCGAACGCCATATCACTAGTTGGCGTGTGAAAGCAAAAGGATGGAAATTTTGTTGTTACGTCCCGTTGACAGCGAGGTCATCAGCGATGGAGGGCAAGCTCTGATTGGTGAAGGACATCTGTGTCTTTTCATACGAACCATCCTGGCATTTTCCATAAGCGACTCAAGGGAACCACGGAAAACTTAACGGGAGTTGGACAAAAACATAGAACCACTGTGAGAAATGCATGCTCGAACACAAATGCACATGCTAGCCAAGCGTGCTAGTTGCACCATTATGTTTCACCACGGACGGCATCTGTGCAATGACCTCAGTACGTTGCAAGTGTCAGTCGTGATCAGACCACAGTTGTGAGTGCTTTTTTTGAATTCGAACGTAGGCAAATTGTTGGTGCTCATATGGTGAGTGCTTCAGTAACAAGGGAGCCAAAGTGTTTAGTGTTTCAAGAGGCATCGTATCAAAGATTTATCTGCTTACAGAAAAACCGAAAAACATCATCCGCTAAGTCACAACTCAGACAAAAGTGTGTGTTGAGAAATGGTGGCAGATGTGCATTGAAGAGCGTTGTGACGAAAAATAAGGAGATAACAGCTGCAAAAGTGACTGCAGAACTGAATGTCGCACTCGCGAACCCTGTCAGCACCAAAACAACACGACGGGGGCTCCAGGCGCAGGTAATTACTCGGTGAAGTGGAATTCCGAAACCTCTCATGAGTGATGCAAATGCCAATAAGAGGAAAACGTATTGCAGAAACCGTAAAACTTGGACTCTGGGAAAATGATAGAATTATCATTTGGATGGATGGGTCTTGTTTTACACTGTTTCCAACTTCTGGCAGAGCTTATGTCCCAAGACTGAAAGATGGTAGGGGTTCGGTGATGATTTGAGCAACCACATCGTGGTATTGTGAGGCCCCATAGTTACTCTAACAGGTCGCATTATTGCCAGGAATACGTGACCGTTTTGGTTTATCGGGCCCATCCTACGGTAAAATGTTTATTTCCAAATGGTGATGCTGTTCCAAGACGACAGGGGCGCTGTTCACACATCTCGCGTCGTCTAGGACTAGTTTTATGAGCACGAGGATGAAGCGTCGCTTCTTCCTTTGCCACCACAGTCACCACATCTCAATATTATTGAACCTTTGTAGTCAACTTTGAAAAGATGGGTGCGTGATCGGTATACACCTTCATCGTCGTTACCTCAACTTGCCACTGTTTTGCAGGAAGAACGCTACAGGCGTCCCTTGGAGACCATACAGGACACGTATTTATCCATTCCGACACGGCTGGAAGCTTTCTTTAACCTACGCCGTATGGTAACGTGCTTTTGGTGTTCCCGTATTTTTGTCCATCGCCTGTAGATCTGCACAGCTGGACTCGGATTTGCATCTTACTGAATACGAGCCCAGTTTGTTAGCATTGCGCCCTCACACTCTGCTGTGGGGATGGATGGTAATAACAAACATACTGAATATGCAAAGACAGTTCTGTTCGAAAGAAAAGGTTGGTTGCAACCATCGATAGGAGGAACTTGTTTTAAGTTAAAGCTATTTCTTTGTTATAGCATCATCCTTCTTATTCATAAGTGAAGAATGAATTGTAAGAGGTAACAATGATCGTCTCCTCAATTTTATAAGTTTACAAATTTATAATTATTTAAACAAAAAAGGCGAATTATAAGGAAAATAATGGCTCCACAAAACGCAGCATAATGTTGGAAATTACGAAGTAAAGCTGCAGTATACCAAAATATAGAAAATATTTCGAATGCAATGACAAAAAGAAGGCCCTTGTTTTTGGACATTTATTGCGAATGCAAGACAGTAGATTAACTAATATGATTGTCAAATATTTGTGGAGTGAGAAGTGCACAGCAAACAGGGTCAACAAAGTAAAAAAGCATTTAGAAAAAAAAAAAACAATATAAAAACAGAAGGTATAAACAGCAGAGAAGCCTTTCGGGAAAAAGTATTGAAACTGAAAGGATTCCAAACGACTGGTTCGAAATGGTATCAAGATAGAAAGAAGAAACACAGCGAGTAGATTAAATATGCCGAAAGAAAAGAAAAGAACAAGGAATGAACTGCAATCGGAACGTGATCCTCGGATTGCTTATTCGAAGAAAAAAATCTTTTATTGTAACGCTATTTAACAAGGCCTAAGAAGTACAAAATAATTTCCCCTAGTGCTGTACAGATTCCTAACCCTTTACAGATAGTCCTGAAAATTTGCGCTTGTGAATTTTTAGTAGCTTTGAAAATACTTGTACAACTTAAAAGGGATAACGCAATGGATAATAGTAACGAGGTGAACCGTTCAGCCATTAATTATGTATTGCGTGTGCCCCACGTTTTTCGTTTTAAATTCTACAAGTATTTTCATAGCTATTAAAACTTCACAAGCACAAATTTTCAAGAGTGTCTGTATGGCGTTAGGAATCTGTATGGGACTAGCAGAATTTTTTTAATACTTTTTAGGCCATATTAAAAAGCGTTATATTAAAAAGTTTTTTATTTAAATAATTATTTTCTACTTTTTAGGCCTGTGTGTATCAAAGTTTTCAATCGATTTCAAACATTTGCATAAGATTACAACAGAGACATGTAAATTTCAGGATGATTACAGTTTCTCTTCACTTGAATCAACCAATACACTGCTTCCTCTTACGATTATCTCACGAAGAGACCTCAAAGGTAAAAATCAGAGAGAATTGTGTCGTGTCTCTCTTAACAGACTGGTTACCACACCAGTGATGGAGGAAATTGCAAGATCAGAAAGGCCCATGTGACTGAAGTGAAATTCTCTCCATATCAGACATGGCCCTAATCATGGATCATAGCATTTGAGCTCCAGCTCCACTGGGGCACCGAAGGCTGAATGCTCAATCAATTATGAAGCAGATTACTAATTTCTATTACAATATTATTAATTTTATTTTACATCTAATCTTGAGCAATGGATCAATTTTATTTGAGTGACAGGTTTCTAAACACATATGACTCACATGTTTAATCTGGGCATCTTTTATGTAATTCCGATGCTGCAAAATTTTTGTATTTCGTACTGGACATAGTCACTAGTTTTGTGTGGAGAGACTAGGAAATGTCATCTGGGTGATAATAAGTGATAATTCTGCAAAATATGTTTGTGTGTAATTCTGAAACAAAACTGATTCCCCAATGCATTTCTGAACACCAGTACTAGGGAGGGATTATCTTGTCAGCCAAAGTTCAATACAGGGCTATTACAAATGATTGAAGCGATTTCATAAATTCACTGTAGCTCCATTCATTGACATATGGTCACGACACACTACTGATACGTAGAAAAACTCATGAAGTTTTGTTCGGCTGAAGCCGCACATCAGGTTTCTGCCGCCAGAGCGCTCGAGAGCGTAGTGAGACAAAATGGCGACAGGAGCCGAGAAAGCGTATGTTGTGCTTGAAATGCACTCACATCAGTCAGTCATAACAGTGCAACGACACTTCAGGAAGAAGTTCAACAAAGATCCACCAACTGCTAACTCCATTCGGCGATGGTATGCGCAGTTTAAAGCTTCTGGATGCCTCTGTAAGGGGAAATCAACGGGTCGGCCAGCAGTGAGCGAAGAAACGGTTGAACGCGTGCGGGCAAGTTTCACGCGTAGCCCGCGGAAAATTGACTCATGCCAGAAATGGAGACCGACAGCGCCGACTTCATCTTTCAACAGGATGGTGCTCCACCACACTTCCATCATGATGTTCGGCATTTCTTAAACAGGAGATTGGAAAACCGATGGATCGGTCGTGGTGGAGATCATGATCAGCAATTCATGTCATGGCCTCCACGCTCCCCCGACTTAACCCCATGCAATTTCTTTCTGTGGGGTTATGTGAAAGATTCAGTGTTTAAACCTCCTCTACCAAGAAACGTGCCACAACTGCGAGCTCGCATCAACGATGCTTTCGAACTCATTGATGGGGACATGCTGCGCCGAGTGTGGGAGGAACTTGATTATCGGCTTGATGTCTGCCGAATCACTAAAGGGGCACATATCGAACATTTGTGAATGCCTAAAAGAAACTTTTTGAGTTTTTGTATGTGTGTGCAAAGCATTGTGAAAATATCTCAAATAATAAAGTTATTGTAGAGCTGTGAAATCGCTTCAATCATTTGTAATAACCCTGTATTAGCAGCAGGCTCCAAGATAGTGATTGCACCCCAACAATAGAAAGGCTAGTCCATTTCTGTAGTCAACAAATTAGGTATATAATAACACACTAATGATTATCTAGAAGGGCAATATTTTTATTGTTAACAGTTGAATATCATGGTCAGTTAAACTGTATGCTATTGGTTTTACAGCCAAATCACTGCAAGTTGTTAGCTTTAAAACCAAATAGCCCATGGGTATCACACACTGTCTGTCAATCCTAGTAGGAAAATTCGACATCAAATTCGGTAAATTTCCATTCATAGTCAACTTTTCGGTTAAAAATAATCTGAAGCCGGACATCGATAACTCTACGTGCCCATCTGACATAAAATCAACACTAAAGTCTCCACACACAGCAGTTCCCCAGTTAAGTTGACATAATCTTATGAACACTGCTTCCAGTTGCTTTGTGAATCTGAAGATACTTCCTGCTGGTTGTCTATAAAATGTCAGTATTACACTCTTGCATGTTTCATATCCTCTATTGTGACACAGTACTCAAAAATCTGTAGAACAAAACATTAATTAACCTGAAAAGCCTGGGACATAATTCCATTTTATGCATGTAGCAACTCTTGCTTTCGTCTTATTGGTTCTATGGTAGTGACATATTAGCTTTTGTTCATCAAGATGAACGTCTTCAGTTTCAGTAATTTCCATAGGATGCTCTGATTTGCACAACAAATCTGCTGAAATTTCACTTATCTTCTCATTTATCCATATGGACATGAGAAGTTCATTCTTTTTATGAATGGATCTTTTGATGGAAGACACTGGCTGTATTTTCTTTAATACGTGGCTTTGTCCATGCTGTAGTATTTTGTTTTGCTAGTACCCATTTAATTTTAACTCTATATATACTGCAGCTCTATCTTTTGAATGAATTACCCTAAAAAGGCCTAGTGAACACATTGGAAATCACTGGGATAGGATAGATACTGCTTTAGTCAGAATGAATGCCTCTGGCAGTTAACCATGCAAGTAGCCTCTTACCAAAAGCATTCAGATACAAATCTTGCCATGTATTATGCGACGAAGGGACAGGCAATGCATCAGTTACACTCATGTGAATGTCCTCTCTGCTGAGCAATCTTCCAAGCTCTGCATTAACATATCCACAGAACACTTCATCCAGAACTTATCATACAGCTCCAAGAATGACACGGTCTTTGCACTAGTGTGAGGAGCATCCTCAACAACTTGCCAGTTGTCATCCTCAGTTGTGTGGCTAAGGTTATGGTCCAAACTCCCATCTGATTCCCCTACTATTATTAACATGATTGTCTTTTCCAAGAGCTTTCCCCAAAGAGTCTAAACAGCAGATGACATCACTTAGCACTGTACTAAGCTTAAAATCTTAGTTACCCAGTGTGAACACTAACAAAAGACTTATCTACCACTCCCATGACTACTACCCAACAATAAAATCTGCTTGGTATTCTTAATGCTTTTCTTCCTACAGTTAACTTGCAACTTATGTCCTGCACTGTCAAACTATTTTTTCTCCAAACCAATGATGCGGCCATCACTCTACAAAAGACTAAAGTGGAACTTGTCTGGAAATACTATATTTTGCCTTTGGCACAACTTTTTCATATGCTCATTTCAGTCTCAGGTGTTTGTGAGTTTTTACCAAGTGAAGTCGAAGAATGAGACAATTACCACCTACTGCAATGTTTTTTGTGGAATAACGTTTATGATCTAATTTGAAGTACTAGCTGAATTTTTATCCCACTTGTCTGGTGGGCAGGAATACACTTATTATCTGAGTGAACTATTTGTGCATAGATATGTTATTAAGCAGTAAATACAGAGATGATTCAGTCATCTTTCATAAAAACACTAAGCATGAAGAGTGTTGGAAAAAAGTGTAGAATTGTTAAAACATTCACAGCAGTTATCAAAAGAGTCATCTCATGTTATTAGCAAATCTGAGTGGGTGACAAAAAGTTTATTCAAATATGGTTGTAGGTTAATGCCAGTTATTGACACTTTTCAGTAGCATCAGAAGTAATTTAGTGATTTGTTCATCAGTTGCTGCTAGAAAGATGATTACATATTTGTGTAGAGAGGGCTAGCTAGAAATCCTGCGGTCAGTGGATTCCCAGACTTTGGAGATGCAGTGTGATGTGGCAGAGGATGGTAGAGCACATTGGTTGACAGATGGCTCAGAATTTGAAGTCTGATGGAATGCAGAAATAGAGGAACCAAGTGCATAGCTGGTATTATGATTACTAACAGCTAGCAGAAACAGTACTGGTGAACGAACGCAGAAGATGGCACAGAGCAATGTTCGCGCACCTGACAAGTGCATGTCAAAGGTGTCCAGTGCTGGTGTAGTGGAAGTACTGCACCATATTTATAGTAAATGGCAATAGCTTTTTGCTTTTTACTGATCATTCAGAAAGATGGTTTTCCAATTAAATTGCTGTCATATATGTGCACCATCTGATCATGGTTACCATTTATGCTATTCTCGTAGATGGAGTAATTTCTTCCACCTGCACACCACACTGCCCTCAACCGGGTGACATCTTGAGTAAATCTGTGATCAGGTCCTGAAGAAACCATGATGCTCACTGGCCTAACAATTGCACCATTTGAAAGTGATACGAGGGAGGAGGGGGGCATGTAGTGAGGACACCATTCTCCCAGCGTTTCTCAGCTTTCTGAACATTGTAGATGTTACTTCTTATTTAAGTAGTTCCTTAAATGGCCTTATGAGGCTGCATGCATCCTGGTCCAGTCCTCCCACCAAGGGAAGGTCCATGGCAATTAAGGAATTCAACACAGGTTCTCCTCATGGCAGTCAGACTTGCTTACTGCTTCGCTACAGATACAGACATTGAGTCATCTGGAATTCAGAATTGAAGTTAGATTTCAGTTTCGGTGGAACAGGAAATACAGTGCTATAAATTACAGTAAATGCCCCCCTCCCCAACCCTTGCCTCCCCATGCAGACACACAGAGCAAGTAAGACCAGAAACATTCTGCCTTATATTGTGCCTCAGAAACTCTCCACAAATTACCTGCTGCAAATGTCATTCCTACTCCCAATATATCAGGGTCCCTGTGGTTAAGGGTAGTGAACTTCAGTTAGGAACCTAACAGTACTCTTCCACAGACAACTTACTATTTGGAACACCCTTCACATTTACAGGTACACAGAAATATTACTGTCCTATTTCGTTACAACAGAGTTAACCATACTTGACACTGTCGAAGACCCACCCGCCCTGATGATGCTCCCCATCATACATATTCTTTCGGTTCCAAAGGTACAAATCATAACTAGGTCTCTAGGCTGAAAGTCGAGCTGATAGTGCATTATGTTCCTGCGATCCTTCATGTGGAATAATTGCTGCAGCATCAGTGAGTGATGGTCATGTAAAATCTCAGTCAGCCTCTTGTCACTGGCATGCCCCCCAGTACATGCTCAGAAAAAGTATTTCTGAATTATCCCTTGTCTTTGGCCGAGTCTTGAGCATATCATTTCAGAAGTCCAACCATTTGTCTGTCTCTCCATTGCAGATTGAACATGGCCAGGTAATCCCATTCCTGCCACAATATTCTAGAAATATAGGTAACCTAATTTTTGAGGTCATTGTCTGTGACTATCATCTGTGACAGTCTTTCCATAGTGAGAAGTTTTATTAGCATTCACAAGATTGTGTCTTTCTTGCTAGAAGTCCTGGGTATCATGAAGTTAAAGACTCTGTGGCAGAGAAACCCTAAAAGATAATTTAAAATATATTTTCCAGTAATGTACTATAGGACTTAAATGATGAGGAAGCATTTAGAATATTTTCCTTTCACATTTAAACAGTAACAGTAAACGCTTTTTTAACTGTTCATATCCAGAGATGATCTCCAAACAGGTAGTAGCTAGTGTTAAGGCTTCACCTTAAAATGCCAGTTAGCTCCATGTAGCAGAGGTATAGGGGTGTGCCTTCGGTAAAGTACAGTTCTTATGGACTTCTGGAAGGCTCAAGTAGCAGAGCTTAAGGGAATCATACTAAACTCCACATGATTTTCATGTTTAACTTTTTTATACAAAGGGTAATCAAAAGAATGGCTGAAATTTCACTCACAAATCACTCTCTCTAGATCTTTCTATGTTTTGATGCATCAAAAAAGATTCAAGAGTGGAATTAAAATTCATGGTGGAAGGATACCAATGACAAGATTCACCGATGACTTTGCTATCCTGAGTGAAAGTGAAAAAGAATTACAGGATCCGTTGAATGGGATGAACAGTCTAATGAGTACAGAATATGGACTGGGAGTAAAGCAAAGAAAGACAAAGCCAAGGGAAGTAGCAGAAATAAGAACAGTGAGAAACTTAACATGAGGATTGGCGATCATGAAGTTTAGGAATGCTACGACCTATGCAGCAAAATAATCCATGTCATATGGAGCAAAGAGGACATAAAAAGCAGACTAGCACTGGCAAGAAGGGCATTTCTGACAAGAGAAGTCTAATAGTATCAATCATAGGTCTTAATATGAGGAAGAAATTTCTGAGAATGTACATTTGGAGTGCAGCATTGTATGGTAGTGAAACATGGACTGTGGGACAACCAGAAAAGAAGAGAATTGAGCATCTGAGATGTGGTGCTACAGAAGAATGTTGACAATTAGGTGGACTGATAAAGTAAAGAATGAGGAGGTTCTCCAGAGAATTAGTGAGGAAAAGAACATATGGAAAACACTGACAAGAAGAAAGGACAAAATGGTAGTACATTTGTTAAGGCATCACAGAATAACTTACATGGTACTAGAAGGAGCTGTAGAGGGTGAAAACTCAAGAGAAAAACAGAAATTGGAATACATCCAGCAAATAATTGAAGACATAGATGGCAAGTGCCACTCTGAGATGAAGAGGTTGGCACAGAAGAGGAATTCGTGGAGGGCTGCTTCAAACCACTCAGAAGATCCAAAAAAATAAAAAAATAAGGAAAACAGAACTTGGGGTGCATATTGACAGTCTTTGTAACGTGTGCATGGTATTTTGAGACAACTGAAGTTCACAAAATTTGTTAAGTCTCTTGACACTAGAGAATTTGTTCACTTTGCAAGAAATTCACATCTTCCACATTTTGGAAACTGTAAGCCACATCTGGTATTGTGTATAAAAAATCTGAAAATCTGTGAATAACAAACATCCATCAAGATTATAGAAACAAGCCAGCAAACTCAACATATACTTTCAATCCACATATATCTTCTTTTGTGTAGCCATATTCTCTGTAGTTGCTTTATAATTATGATTGGTATTTTAAATTTGTCTTTGCAACTACAAGAGAATCCTTATTTTTGTCACAAATATTCATTTTCTTGTAGTTGCAAAGACAGATTTAAAATACCTTTAACATGCATCAAATGGCTGTGGCAGGATGGACCATGGGATGGTTTGGCTGGGTGCCACTTGATGCTCAGCAAAAACTTCACATCCATAGGCTTACCATTCTGTCATTGGTAATGTGAGTTTGGTAAGAACAGTGGTGCACCAATTGCCTCAATATAGCTACATCCACAGATTTTGATGTAATGAGCAAAGTGTCCCCACCAGTTAGTGGCAAAGGTATTACCTCCAAACATCTGTCAATGAGTAACTGAAGTAGAACAATGCCTTCTAGTACTATCAGATGATGTTGTAAATGAAAATATTGTATAATTTCTGGATCAACCACCTGTCTCTTTGAGGATGGCCCAATATATGAACTTCCAAACTTCTGACAGGACTGAATTGTGGTTAGCCAATTTGGACAATGGGAGACGTGTCCACCGAGTGCAGTTCCTTCTGTCTGAGCTGACTGTGCCCATATCATATCTTCCTTTGTGTCAAGAGCTACATCATGTTCTGATGGCAGGTGATACACCTGACAGCAAAAAAAAATTGGGCACTGTGGACAAGACAGCAGAAAATTAAGCCATAAACCACCAGCAGACTGAAAGGTTTCAGCATGCTTGTTGCAGCAACAGGAATGCTTACACATTGCAAGGTGAGCCAGGCCAAGCATCAAAATCCTGATGATGTAACAGAAAGATAGAGCTTTTTCAGGACAAGTGGGCAGTTTCTACACCCTCCAGTCATGTATTTGTTATTCCATTTGAGGCTGAAACAGTACATTGACACAACAAATGAAGTTCCAACCAGTATAAGTATCCATCACTTCTAGCAGAGGTACTCGCAGTCTAGCAGTGCTTACTACTACAAGAAGAATACACCAATGCTGGAGTGATATGGGTCATCTAGCAACCAACACAACTTCAGGCCTCGGTTACTGCTGGACCATCTTCTGGTACTAAGTCCCCCTCCCTGGACTTGGTGCCTTCTACAGGTAAGCTGCCTTTTGGCTCACTTCAGCAGCATCCCGATTCCTGCCCTGTGGGACAGCAGATCATGACCAGGGCTGTACAGCCACTCACCCGCCTACACAGATGTAGGTGTCCGGACATGACATACCTCTGCTCACAGTCTCCCCCTGGAGACTGGCATCCCCTGCAAAAATTCAGGCAGACTTCTACATGATGCTTAACTGAGACACATGCCACTGGCCAGCTCCTGGGTGTCAGCATTCCTGGTGGGGCCCCGTCATGTGCATCGCAGCACATTAGTTTACAGATCTTATAAGTTGCAGCAACCATCTCCAGGAGGAAGTGAGTCGCTATCTCAGAGCACTTTAGTACTTCATAGCTGCACATTTAAATGGACTCATGCCTCAACAACATGTAAGGACTTTATGGGGTACCTTCTCACTGACATAATGATTTCCTGCCTGCCCCAGATGTAGCCGAATGTTCGCAATGTATGGTGGGCAAAGTGACTAACATCATGTCACTGGTTCACTGCTGGTCCCCAGTTACTAGATGCTGACTTCATGACTGGCTTCCTGGCTGACACCTGACCACAGCATGCACTGTGGGTCAGCCACACAATCTGCTAAAATGGGTGTGGACAGTGCACTGCAGTGCTATGACTGTAGTAGCATGAATTTCAAAAACGTGTTCAACTTTCTGATACTGTTTTCACGATCTATCAATCGTCTGCACCCTCGCCAAAACCAGCCGCCCCAACTCAAGCCTGCACAGTAGTGGCTCTTCACCGTGGGCCAGTAAACTTGCTTGGCTGGTGGTGCTTCAGAATACCTGGTGGCTACAAGACAGATTATGGACCTGATTGACCATTCAAAAAGTGGTGATGGCAGTTGGATATTTATTTATTTATTTATTTATTTATTTATTTACGTCCTGAATCTTTGTGGTACATATACCATACCTTAGATGTTGGACAAAATATTACATTAATATACTGTTACATTGGTGCATACATTACATTTATAAATTGTTACATTTTTATATTGCTATATTGTTACATTACATTTTTATATTGTTACAACCAACTTATTTTTCAAGATACTGTGTAACTGAGTAAAAACAGTTTTCCAAGAGATATGATGCTACAGATTTTTTAAAGCTATGGATTTTGTTTATGGCCTTTAGGTTACTTGGCAACTTATTAAACAAATGTGAACCTGAGTGATATACACCTTTCTTGCACAGTGTGGTATAACAATGATGTCTGTGTATGTCACTGTTTGCCCTTGTATGGTGTTCGTGTACAGATTTATTTTGAATAAATACATTTCCATTTTTTAGCATGCTCTTTTTTAGGAACATTACAACTTCTAGTATATAGATACATGGCAGGGGTAGAATCCCCAGTTCTTTAAAGAATGGTTTGCATGATTTCCGGCTGTTGGCATTTTTCATTACCCTCACAATCTTTTTTTGTTTCCGGAATGTGGTTATGCAATGAGGAGAATTTCCCCAGAATATGATGCCATATCTTAATAGGGAGTGTATGCAAGCGTAATACACTGCTCTAACTGTTTCAGGACTTGTGTTGTTCCATATAATCCTCATTGCATAAGTCATTTTGGATAGTTTAGAATTTAATGAATTGATGTGGGAATTCCATTTAAGATTGTCTTGTAAGTAGATGCCAAGAAATTTTGCTTCAGTGACACTGTTAATTCTTTGGTTTTCTATTGACATGTTTGGTTTTAAAGGGTTTTTATTTTGTTGTGTATGGAAGTGTAAGACGACTGTTTTTTGAGGGTTTATCAGTAATTTATTCCTCATAAACCACTCTGAGACATTATCACTTGTGACTTTAGCATTTCAACTTAGAGCCATTTCATTTTCACCTTCAATTAATATGCTTGTGTCATCTGCAAATAGCACTGGTTCGGAGTGTTGAACGTGTAGGGGGAAGTCGTTTATGAAAATTAGGAAGAGAAAGGGGCCTAATATTGAGCCTTGTGGTACACCGTGGGTTAATGTGGAAGGTTTCGATTGGTAAGCTTGGAGTTCGTTTTTTCCCATGTGTTTTACCTCTGTTATCTGAGAGCGATTTTCTAGGTAGGATTTCAGCCACTCGTGTGGCAGGCCTCTTACACCATACCACTCTAACTTTCTTAGGAGAATTTCATGGTCTATTAGATCAAATGCTTTTGTTAAATCCAGGAAAATCCCCGAAACATTTTTGTGATTATCCACTGAATTTAAAATACGATTTATGAGGCTAAAAGTGGCTGTTTCAGTACTGCACTGAGGCCTGAAGCCATGCTGACATCCTGAAATCATATTTTTTTTGTTAAAGAAATCTGTTAGTTGTAGCAGAACTAGTTTTTCAATGATTTTTGAAAAACCTGAAAGTAGTGACACAGGCCTATAGTTGACCATCTGCTGCCGATCGCCCTTTTTGTAAAGGGGTACAACTTTTGCAGTTTTTAACTGTTGTGGGAAAATACCACTTGATAGTGAAGAATTGCATATATCTAGCAGTGGTGCGAGTATCTGTTCAGCTGATACTTTTATAATATAGTCTGGCACATCGTCGACTCCGGCTGAATATTTATTTTTTAATGACTTTATACTGTTTAACAGTTCTTCCCTACTTATTGGACGGAGGAACATGGATGTATTTGTTACACTATTTCCAGAAATTTCCTGTAATATTTTGTTTGGTGTTTTTCCCATTTGTTCCTTCGCTAACTCACGAGCAATATTGGTGTAGTAAGAATGAATACATATGAGGCAAGGGCGCTATAAAACTAATAAGAATGTGTTCAAAAATCCTCAGTAACTATCATTTAGGGTTAATTGTTTAAATGGAAATAACGAAAAATGAAAGTCCTATTATACAATGAGGTTACAAAAATCATAGGATACCTGCTAGTATGGTTCCAGATCTTCTTTTGCCTGGTGTAATGCAGCCACTTGACATGGCATGGACTCAACAAGCCTCTGGAAGTCCTCTGCAGAAACAGTGAGTCATGCTGCTTCTATAGCCATCCATAATTGCAAAGTTTCCAATGCAGGATTTTGTGCATGAATTGATCTCTTGGTTATGACCCATAAATATTTGATGGGTTTAATGTCAGGCAATCTGGGTGGCCAAATCATTCACTAAAATTGTCCAAAATGTTCTTCAAACCAATAGTGAAGAACTGTGGCCTGGTGACACGACACATTGCCATCCATACTGATTCCATTGTTATTTGGGAACATGAAGTCCACGAATAGTAGTCAAACATAACCATTTCCAGTAGTCCATAATTGGTTCAGTTTGACTAGAGGTCCCAGTCCATTCCACATAAACACACCCCACACCATTATGGAGCCACCAGCAGCTTCCACAATGTATTGATGACAACTTGGGTCCATGGCTTCATATGATCTGTGCCACACTCAAACCCTATCATCAGCTCTTAACAACTGAAACTAGGATTCATATGACCAGGCCACAGTTTTCGAGTCATCTAGGCTCCAATTGATACGGTCATGAACCTGGGAGAGACACTGCACACAACGTCATGCTGTTAACAAAGGCATTCATGTCATTCATCTGTCGCCACAAACCATTAACGCTAAATTTTGCCACACTGTCCTAACATATATGCTCGTTGTACTTCCCACATTACTTTCTGCTGTTATTTCACAAAGTGTTGCTTGTCTGTTAGCACTGACAACTCTATGCTCACACCTCAGCTCTCGATCATTAAGTGAAGGCCCTGGCCATTGTGCTGCCTGTAGTGAGAGGTAACACCTGAAATTTGGTATTTTTAATATGCTTTTGACATCTCAGATTTCATAATACTGAATTCCTCAACTATTTTTGAAACAGAAAGTCCCATATGTCTAGCTCTAACTGTCATTCCACAATCATAGTTGCCCGACTGTAATCACATTGGAAACCTTTTCACACAAATCACCTGAACACAAATGACAGCTCCGCCAGTGCACTACCCTTTTACACCTTGTATACATGATACTATCGCCATCTTTATATTGCACACGGCTATACCATCACATTTGTTGCCTCACTGTACCTGCATGTTTTTTAATAATATCATCAAACTTCATCTTTTACAAACTGAAATTATAGCTTTTCACATTTTAGAATGCAGATTAAGGCCAAAAAGTTTCCTACCAAAAGTGTACGGACTCATGTGATCATGTACAACACTCTCTCACATCAATTTTCTCATGGTGTAATGGTTTGAGGAGAGGAGCGGGAATCTGAAATTCAATGCTGTCCATTTTTTATTAAAACCTTTATTTGTCATGATCGTAATGTAGAAAACAGTGATTACCAGTTTCATCCTCTTAAACGGTGATCTTCAGATCAGAATACAAACAAATGGTGTCTACTTCAAGAGAATAGATAAGACTCATTGTCAGTCATGAGAATGAAAAACTGTCTTGTTTCAAGTCTGTTGTATCTGAAATGTTCTTAAAATTCTGTTAGTGAATAGAAACAATGATCTAATGAGAATGCCCTTAGGGTTTTGCAAAAGGATGTGAATAATGGTATGATTTTCACCTTATGTGAAAGGCTATTGTAAATTTGTACATCACTGCTTATTGTAGAAGTTTTTTAGGCTGATGAATTTACTGATTTGACATAAGCTTTTCCTTTTGCCTTATATCATGCTCATGGATAATAATTTTTTTATTTATGTCTTTTAATTTCTTCCTAACATACTTACAGATTTCTAGTATGTACACACAGGGAAGTGAGAGGATTGATGACTTTTGAAAGAGGGGTTTGGAAGAATCTGTTTGTCAAGCATGTTGCTTTACTCTTGCAGATCTTTTCTGGGTTAGGAATAAGAGTGAACTAGGCACTATATTACCCCAAAATATACTTCCATACAATAGGATGTCATGGACTGAACAAAATAGGCAGTTTGGACAATGCTGAAACTTGCTTTAACAGAGAGTAACTGTAGACTATAATGTACTTTATTCAGCATTCCATTTATTTTGTTTATATGTTTATGCCATTTGAAGTTATTTTGAAGCCATTTGCCTAAAAACATTATTTGTTTATTGTCACCCTGGTGTTGCATGCATCAGCTTTTAAACAGATATTTTGGATTCTCTCTCTCTCTCTCTCTCTCTCTCTCTCTCTCTCTCTCTTTTTTTTTTTTTTTTTTTTTTTTTTTTTTTTTTTTTTACAGTAGTTTATTCCACTCAAACCATCTACTTAGCTGTTCTGTAGTTTCATTTACAGCTGCTTGTAGCCAACTTGGGGTGTTTCCTGTAATGTGGATCCTAGTGTCTTCTGAAAAAAAAAATTGTTTGTGACTCAATGATTGGGTCTCAGTTGTCTATTTAGAGGAGAAAGAGGACTGGCCCAAGAATGGATACCTGAGCGATTCCTTCTTTTAGAATTTCTGCATCTGAGGGACATAACCTAATATTTTCCCTTAGTTCAGGTTTTATTTGTTTTTTTCTGCTTCGTGTTTGTCAAGTATGATGTTAACCATTTTAGTGCAATGCTCTAATGCCATGTACCTGGATCTTGTCCAACAGTATGTTGTGGTCCAGTATGTCAAAGGCTTTATTTAAGTCTAAAAATGGTAGTGGCACTTTGTTTTTTGTCCATTGTTTGCAGGGCATTGTGTATAAAATCATAGATGACACTAGTTGTTGATTTTTACTAAATCCTTGCTATTAGTGAGAATTTCACTTTTCTCTACAAATTTCGTTAACCTATTATACAATACTTTTCCTATGATTTTACAAAATCCTTATTATAAGGCAATTGGTCTACAGTTTTCTATATTTGATTTGTCTCCTTTCTTATGGATAGAACCATTTTACCAATTTTTAAACAGTCTGGAAATGGGTCTGTTAGAAAAGATGAATTGACTACATCTGCAAGAGGCAGTGAAATGTGTGTAATAAATTGCTTATGATGCAGTCAGAAATATCATTAATTCCTGATGACATTTTCTTAAGAGCTGATGCAACATGGATGATTTCATATGGAGTTGTTCAACAAATACAGATTGAAGAGGAACATGAATGGACTTTGTTTTTCTATTTCTTTTTGGTATATGTTTTATCACTGACTATTAAATTATTTGTGATATCTGCACAGTAACACCTGAAAAGATTTGCAATGTGCTGGGGATCAGTTACCTTCTTGTTCTCATGGTTCAGAGTGATGGTTTCCATTTCCAGGGGCACTTTATTTGCTTCCTTCTTCATTACTTTCCTTACTGTTTGAGATTTATTTGCTGACTCTGTTATGAACTTACTATTGGACATTTTTTTTTGCCTGGGTTATGACACTCTTGTAGATTTGAAAGTATTTCTGAATGTAGTTGTTCAGAAGTGGGGTTATATTATTATTTTTCCTATATTGGAGTAATTATTTTTCCTATATTGGAGTAATTATTGTTCCTATATCTGAGCAATTCTCTTTTCCTTGCACTTGGGATTTTGATACCTGTTGTTACCCATCCCTTTGCTTTTGGAGTTGTGCCTCTTATTACTTCACAGGGAGTGCAATTTCAAAGTAATCACTGAAGATGCTAGAGAATTTCTCAAACTTTTGTTGATGTCATCTATTTCTAAAACTTCTTCCCACCTTTCTCCTGATAATAGGAAACTGAATGTTTCTATATTACATGTACTGAAACTTTTTGCTGTTACAGTTCTTTTGTAGTTCTGGGTAGGCAGAAAGTAGCTTTGGAGGGCAACAACTTGAGCTTCATGATCACTAAGGCTTGTACTTTTATATTTTGCAGTACAGTTTGTATTCACAAATAGCTGATCCAGAGCAGTGGCAGCAGTTTTTGTGATTCTTATTGGGGTTGTTATACACTCCTGGAAATGGAAAAAAGAACACATTGACACCGGTGTGTCAGACCCACCATACTTGCTCCGGACACTGCGAGAGGGCTGTACAAGCAATGATCACACGCACGGCACAGCGGACACACCAGGAACCGCGGTGTTGGCCGTCCAATGGCGCTAGCTGCGCAGCATTTGTGCACCGCCGCCGTCAGTGTCAGCCAGTTTGCCGTGGCATACGGAGCTCCATCGCAGTCTTTAACACTGGTAGCATGCCGCGACAGCGTGGACGTGAACCGTATGTGCAGTTGACGGACTTTGAGCGAGGGCGTATAGTGGGCATGCGGGAGGCCGGGTGGACGTACAGCCGAATTGCTCAACACGTGGGGCGTGAGGTCTCCACAGTACATCGATGTTGTCGCCAGTGGTCGGCGGAAGGTGCACGTGCCTGTCGACCTGGGACCGGACCGCAGCGACGCACGGATGCACGCCAAGACCGTAGGATCCTACGCAGTGCCGTAGGGGACCGCACCGCCACTTCCCAGCAAATTAGGGACACTGTTGCTCCTGGGATATTGGCGAGGACCATTCGCAACCGTCTCCATGAAGCTGGGCTACGGTCCCGCACACCGTTAGGCCGTCTTCCACTCACGCCCCAACATCGTGCAGCCCGCCTCCAGTGGTGTCGCGACAGGCGTGAATGGAGGGACGAATGGAGACGTGTCGTCTTCAGCGATGAGAGTCGCTTCTGCCTTGGTGCCAATGATGGTCGTATGCGTGTTTGGCGCCGTGCAGGTGAGCGCCACAATCAGGACTGCATACGACCGAGGCACACAGGGCCAACACCCGGCGTCATGGTGTGGGGAGCGATCTCCTACACTGGCCGTACACCACTGGTGATCGTCGAGGGGACACTGAATAGTGCACGGTACATCCAAACCGTCATCGAACCCATCGTTCTACCATTCCTAGACCAGCAAGGCAACTTGCTGTTCCAACAGGACAATGCACGTCCGCATGTATCCCGTGCCACCCAACGTGCTCTAGAAGGTGTAAGTCAACTACCCTGGCCAGCAAGATCTCCGGATCTGTCCCCCATTGAGCATGTTTGGGACTGGATGAAGCGTCGTCTCACGCGGTCTGCACGTCCAGCACGAACGCTGGTCCAACTGAGGCGCCAGGTGGAAATGGCGTGGCAAGCCGTTCCACAGGACTACATCCAGCATCTCTACGATCGTCTCCATGGGAGAATAGCAGCCTGCATTGCTGCGAAAGGTGGATATACACTGTACTAGTGCCGACATTGTGCATGCTCTGTTGCCTGTGTCTATGTGCCTGTGGTTCTGTCAGTGTGATCATGTGATGTATCTGACCCCAGGAATGTGTCAATAAAGTTTCCCCTTCCTGGGCCAATGAATTCACGGTGTTCTTATTTCAATTTCCAGGAGTGTAGTTTGTTTCAAGTTGAAAGTATCTGTGAGGTCGAGCAGTAGCTCTTTTCTTTTGTTGGTTCCAAGAAAATCCCCACACAGCATTATTGATTTTTTCTCTAGATGGTGCCTATTTAGTACACATTCAAGCTTATTTAGGGCTGACTCAAAATTTCCATTTGGTGATGGTAAATACACACTAAAATGGTATTTGCCTCATTGAGTTCAATGATTGCCAGATCAAAGTCCCTTTCTGCATTGAGATGCTGAAACGTATCAACAGATTTATATTTTAGGCCTTGGTTGATGAAAATTACAGTACTTCTATTTTTATAACTATTTCTACAGAAATAATTTGCTAGTATGTACCGTGGTGTAGAGATAGAGAGAATTTGGTCAATATTTAGCCAGTGTTCTATAATACACATTGATAGATTTGGAGTTCTGAATTTAATTAAATTTCTATATCTAAAATTGTGTTTGTTATGTACTGAATACTTTGATGGCGAACAAAAAGACCTTTACTGCTGTAATTTATTTGATTACCATTACTGATTTTTATACTAACATCAGAGATCTGTTACACCCCTACCCTCATTCCTGCTTGGTAAGGATTTTTCTATAAAAAATCATCTGTAAGGGAGCCTGGAGATTTCTTTTGAGTTGCTGGAGTCCAAATCTTTTCTTCCAATGAGCTATGGACCACTTGTGCATAAGAGGGAGATAACTGATGTTTTGGTGAACAAAGAAGACATGAAGATAGATCTGTTTTCTTTGATGCTGGATGTCTTATCCCCACTTTCATGATGACACATCTGCTAATTTTTCTGACAACAAGCCACTTCCTTAGCCCATTTAAGTGTAGTCCATGTGCAGTGTAGAATCTACAGCCTATACCACTGAGATTACAGCTTCTACATTCTCATAATGTGTGTATATTTTCAAGAGTAGTACATTTGCCATACTTATCTCTTTGTTTACACATGACCATGAAGGTAGGTTATATCAGTGTGGAATAGTCATTAACGGGATATTATGAGTTAAATTACTGACTTTAGACAAGTGGACAAGTTTTTCTGTTTTGCAAGCACCAGTTAACACATGCTGTTGCTTTTCCAATTATTCTGTCATTGATTCGAGTTGAGTAGTAATCCCAGGGCCATGACTATCAGCAAGGACAATAAACTTTCTGTTTCTTTTTCATATTCTGACACACTGGGGCTGTACATCATAATGAATTCCAGTATCTAAGGTAGGTACCTGTGAATCTTCATTAAAATCCGAGAACCACATTTTAGTATGTCTTTTTTGTGTCTATTTTCCATCATCCCAAAAATAATAAAAAATATCAAGCACTATTTATTTAAATTATACATATCAGAACTGTGTTGATGCTCGTCACTGTAACCACAAACTGTAAAAGTAACACTAAGTCATTAAAAGACAAATAAAAATATGAAAACTAACAGACACAATGCACTTGCTTTAGAGTATAAATATTTTGTCCGTTCCATAGCCATATTCTCTAAAACTGTTACTTTAGCATTTTTGAGCTATTCTTGGCTTCCAACTGTGGGGCCCTAATCTCAGTTTGAAGTTGTTGTTCCCTTTTGTTATATTTCAGTGACCCCCAGTTTTTAGGTTAACTCTCAAGCAGTTGCACCAATTTTTACAACATAAGTGGTTGCATCGTTGACTCTGTCAGCCAGCCACTGCATCCTTTAGAGGCACAAACAATACTGCTTCAGTATGTCGGGTAATGAAAAAAAAAGCTTTATTTTGCTTTATACATACATAAATATATACACTCCTGGAAATGGAAAAAAGAACACATTGACACCGGTGTGTCAGACCCACCATACTTGCTCCGGACACTGCGAGAGGGCTGTACAAGCAATGATCACACGCACGGCACAGCGGACACACCAGGAACCGCGGTGTTGGCCGTCGAATGGCGCTAGCTGCGCAGCATTTGTGCACCGCCGCCGTCAGTGTCAGCCAGTTTGCCGTGGCATACGGAGCTCCATCGCAGTCTTTAACACTGGTAGCATGCCGCGACAGCGTGGACGTGAACCGTATGTGCAATTGACGGACTTTGAGCGAGGGCGTATAGTGGGCATGCGGAAGGCCGGGTGGACATACCGCCGAATTGCTCAACACGTGGGGCGTGAGGTCTCCAGAGTACATTGATGCTGTCGCCAGTGGTCGGCGGAAGGTGCACGTGCCCGTCGACCTGGAACCGGACCGCAGCGATGCACGGATGCACGCCAAGACCGTAGGATCCTACGCAGTGCCGTAGGGGACCGCACCGCCACTTCCCAGCAAATTAGGGACACTGTTGCTCCTGGGGTATCGGCGAGGACCATTCGCAACCGTCTCCATGAAGCTGGGCTACAGTCCCGCACACCGTTAGGCCGTCTTCCGCTCACGCCCCAACATCGTGCAGCCCGCCTCCAGTGGTGTCGCGACAGGCGTGAATGGAGGGACGAATGGAGACGTGTCGTCTTCAGCGATGAGAGTCGCTTCTGCCTTGGTGCCAATGATGGTCGTATGCATGTTTGGCGCCGTGCAGGTGAGCGCCACAATCAGGACTGCATACGACCGAGGCACACAGGGCCAACACCCGGCATCATGGTGTGGGGAGCGATCTCCTACACTGGCCGTACACCACTGGTGATCGTCGAGGGGACACTGAATAGTGCACGGTACATCCAAACCGTCATCGAACCCATCGTTCTACCATTCCTAGACCGGCAAGGGAACTTGCTGTTCCAACAGGACAATGCACGTCCGCATGTATCCCGTGCCACCCAACGTGCTCTAGAACGTGTAAGTCAACTACCCTGGCCAGCAAGATCTCCGGATCTGTCCCCCATTGAGCATGTTTGGGACTGGATGAAGCGTCGTCTCACGCGGTCTGCACGTCCAGCACGAACGCTGGTCCAACTGAGGCGCCAGATGGAAATGGCATGGCAAGCCATTCCACAGGACTACAGCCAGCATCTCTACAATCATCTCCATGGGAGAATAGCAGCCTGCATTGCTGCAAAAGGTGGATATACACTGTACTAGTGCCGACATTGTGCATGCTCTGTTGCCTGTGTCTATGTGCCTGTGGTTCTGTCAGTGTGATCATGTGATGTATCTGACCCCAGGAATGTGTCAATAAAGTTTCCCCTTCCTGGGACAATGAATTCACGGTGTTCTTATTTCAATTTCCAGGAGTGTATTTTAATGTTTGAAGTTTATTTCTCCTTAATAGGTAGTTACAAAAGCTAATAAAAGTATCCAACTCTTTCATTTAACAACAAATTTCTAAAACACACAAATTAATGTCATGTCACGCTTGGCCTACATTTATTTTGCACTGCACAATACTTCCACGGCACTTATTGCACCACAACACTTTATTTATTAGATGTGTTTTTATTTTTATTATGTGTACTCAAATTTTGCTCATCCTCTTCCTCCAGCTTGTCCACAGTGTTACATGCACACTTTTCACAAACAATGAATGAATGTTTTTTGCACTCAAAAATCTTCCACTGACAACAATGAACTGTAGCAACAATATTCTTTTTTCTGTAAATCAGTGACTCTTCTTTTATTTTTAGGCTCTCCCAGTTGTTGAGGTTCTTCCAATTTTAATGTTCCAAAAATATTTTGAGGTCATTTGGAATCATAGGAGTGTGGGATCCTGTATCTAAATGAGCTTTCATAAGTTGCTGAGAGAGCTGTTTCAGAAATATCCTCCTTGATTTTCTTGGGTTTTCTGCATTGGACTGAAACAATATTTGGGCACTGATGTCATTGATCTTTAATAAAGCAAACCATATAGCCACTGTTCATCTTCTAGTTACATGATCCACAGAGTATTTACTGCACATCAATTGCACTGTGCCAACCCCTCCCTTTGTCATGTTGTAGTCTGTGATAATGTGTGGTTATTGGTTCCTTCATCAATAGTACTTTCACTGTGCATGACGCTAACTAGAACAACACGTTTGCTTCCTTTGGAACATGACACCATTGTCATATCTTTCCAGTACCCAAACAGTGAAGACTCAAAATATTCCTGGATTTCAGTATATGAATTCCAGAGGGATCTCCATTTACCCACACAAATGCCATGTTTCTGCAAAATTGATGCACAGGTCATTTGGCACTTGAAAGGGCCATCAACTGATGCTGTGTAGAATGTTTTGGCATCACAAATAGCAAATAATTTCAACCCATATTTGGCTGGTTTGTTTGGTGTGTATTGAACAAATCAACAGCTTCCTCTAAAAGATGCAAATCTCATTTGTGATTGTGAACTCTCCCAAACTACACCTTTCCTTACAATTTGTAACAAATTTATCCAAATACAACCTGATGGCTACTAATTTGCCACTTTATTGTCAAATCTCACACTTCTGAGGAGCAATAAGAACTATATGTACAGCATACAAGCTCTGAGAATCATCACACCAGTGCAATCATTACTCCAAATTTCTTCAACATTTGCTTTATTTTCACCCAATAAGAGCACAGGCCTCTTCCCTCAATGCCTCCTTTATATCCCAATCTCTGGAATAGTAGTTTTGTGATATCAGGTGTCTAATATGAAAGTTGCTGTATTCCACAAGTGAATCAATCATGTCCTCACAAATAATCCTGTTGAACATCACCACTTCCTGTATAACACCCTCAGTAGACGTCTTGGGCCACAAATGGTTTTTATTATATTTTCTAAGAGCACTGTTGCTTTTTTTGTCTATAACACCTTCCCTGGACCACTTATTTTTACCATCTTCACCAAAAAAAGACCCACAAATAAAATCAAAATCATCACCAACATCTTCTTCTTCATGACGTTGCATTTCCTCTTCTTCAAAATGAATATGTTCATTTCCCTCCAAAGGACCTGCTCCTATTTCTGATTCACTGTTGTGATCACTAACTAGTATTTGTTCTTCCTTACCATTGGACCAGGTCATTTAGAAGTTTTTCAGTTTCCACTTCTGCCAACCCTTTTTTGAACTGTGCTCTTAAAATATAAACAAAAATGAAACTTATTTGATAATGATAGATTTTAACCCATAAAAATGATGGTGTAAGTAATTAAAATAAAGAAATTTTGACTTACGTTACTGGCTGCATGGTTGACTCTGCATGCCAAAGAGTGCGCAGACAAAAATAAGCTGCAATTATTGCCAAATCTTCTCACTAAAACTCCAGCAATGATACAGGTGACTAACAGACGTGCAACTTGAAGGTCGGTTGAACTGCCAGCAGTCCAACAATAATTAATTAGAATTCAGAGAAAAACAATGACTTCTAGTAGACTCAGTCAACCAATGCAATCATTTGAGGGTTAAGCAAGAGTTTATAAGTATTAACATCAGGAGATAGATTGATGTCCCAATTACCTACCTTGAAGGCATTATTCTGGCCTTACAACAGCATCCAAGGGCTTTTGACTGGATTTGGATATCCTGAACAGTTTATGTGCTGAAATCAAATAATTTTGTTTATACATCTTTAAATCTGTAAATTAGAGGGTTCAACTACCACAAAGAATGACATTCTCATTTGAAAGTATCAGATTATTTCCAGGGACATAAATTACACTGCATCCTCACCTATTTAACAAACTGTTCAGTGCCACTCAATATTTAATTAAATTATGTTTTCAAAACCAATTAAAGTTTTTCAGCTCAAGCTGAAAATTTCTGGGCTTAAGCTTCCAATAGGGGTGCTTATGTGTCAAATATGCAGTGACAGTGTTTGTTACCTTATCTTGGAAAGCAGGAGGGAGGGAAATCCCCCCTTTGCTGTTGCCTCCTCTTTCGGCCCCATTCTACTTCAGTCCTGACCGCTACCTGCTATGGTAAACAGCAAGCTAGTAACAATTGTTTTGTTACTGAGGAATATGCGCAACCCTCCGTGGAAGTTTTTACACCAGTTGATGTCTCCACGCAAAAAAAAAAAAAAAAAAAAAAAAATTCATTTTCTCTTATATATTATTAAATGTTTAATGCTTATTAGTAATTTAAAGTACTGTACATCTACATCTACATATCTATATATATACTCTGCTAGCCACCAAGCGGTGTGTGGCAGAGGGCACAATTCACGCCAAAGTCATATTTCCCCCCTCTGTTCCACTCGCGGATTGCAAGAGGGAAAAACGACTGTCTGAATGCCTCAGTATGAGCTCTTATTTCCCATATCTTTGAATGATGATCATTACGCGATTTGAAAGTTGGTGGTAATAATATATGCTCTGCATCCTCGGTGAAGATTGGATTTCAGAATTTAGTGAGCAGCCCCTTCTGTTTAGTGCGTCGTCTATCTGCAAGTGTATCCCACTTCAAACTTTCTATGAGATTTGTAACGCTCTCGCAATGGCTAAATGTACCAGTCACGAATATTGGCGCTCTTCTTTGGACTTTCTCAATTTCTTGAATCAGATCCAAGTGGTAATGGTCCCATACAGATGAACAATACTCTAAGACTGGATGAACTAACGTATTGTAAGCTATTGCCTTTGCTGAAGGACAGCATCGCTTCAGGATTCTACCAATAAATGGCAATCTAGAGTTTGCCTTACCCGTCACTTGTGTAATTTGATCATTCCATTTGAGATCATTTCGAATAGTCACACCCAGATACTTGACTGATGTTAACGCTTCCAAAGAGTGATCATTTATTTTGTACTCACACGTTAATGGGGATTTTCACCTTGTTATACGCAGTAGGTTACACTTACTAATATTGAGAGATAACTGCCAGTCATTACACCACGCATTTATTTTCTGCAGATCCTCATTGATTTGTTCACAACTTTTGTGTGATACTACTTTCCTGTAGACTACAGCATCATCTGCAAACAGTCTAAGGCCCCTGTCAATACCACCAACCAGATTGTTTATGTAAATTGTAAAAAGCAGAGGACCTATTATGCTGCCCTGGGGAACACCTGAAGTTACTCTTGTTTCTGTTGAAGTTACCCCGTTCAGGATGACATACTGCTCCTTGTCTGTTAGAAAACTTTCTGCCCAACCACATATGTCACTGGATAGACCGTAAGCACACACTTTTTGTAGCAAGCGACAGTGAGGAACTGAGTCGAATGCCTTTCGAAAATCGAGAAATATGGAATCAACCTGGGAGCCGGTATCTAGAGCCTGTTGTATATCATGCACAAAGAGGGCCAGCTGTGTCTCGCATGATCGCTGTTTCCTAAAACTGTGCTGGTTTCTGCAGATGAGCTTCTCAGAGTCTAGAAAGGTCGTTATGTCTGAACACAAAATATGTTCCATGATTCTACAACAAATCGATGTCAGTGAAATTGGTCAGTAATTATGTGCATCCGATTTTCTACCCTTTTTGTAGATTGCTATGACCTGTGCCTTCTTCCACTCCCATGGAACTTCCCACCGTTCCAATGATCTCTGATAGATGACGGATAAGAATGGTGCTATATTTGTAGTGTAGTCAACATAAAACCTTACGGGGATACCATCTGGGCCAGATCCCTTTCTGGCGTCTAAGGATCTTAACTGTTTTACAATCCCAGATGCACTAAACGCTAGGTCAGCCATCCTTTCATTTGTTCGATAATTGAAAGGGGGAATGGTGCTGCAGTCCTCTATCGTAAATGAGTTTTTTAAAGCTAGGTTTAGAATTTCGGCCTTCTGTTTATCATCATCAGTTACATTACCCATACTGTCAGCAAGAGAAGAATTATTTATAGCATTCATAGATTTTACGTATGACCAAAATCTTTTCGGGTTATTTTTAGAATCTGCAGATAGAATATTCCTTTCAAATTTGTTAAAAGAGTCTCTCATTGTCCTTCTGATAGCGGCTTTCATTTTGCATAATTGCTGTGTGTCAGATGGGCAGTGACTACTTTTAAAACGACTGTGCAAAATTCTCTGCTTTCTCAGCAACTTCCTAATATGTTTGTTGTACCAAGGTGGATCCTTTCCCTCCCCTATACTTTTGCTAGGCACATGGTGAATTTATGTGTGTCTTGGATCGACAATGAAATTAAACTAAATTGTATGTGTCAGATACGCGCGACCTTCAATGCTTGCATCATGTTATTTATTCAGTTTCGTTCCATATTTATTTCTTAGGTACTATGGGGGACAAAGAGATGTATAATTTAAGCAATCCTTTGGATGTTGAAGCTGTGATAAATGCAATTCTGCATGATACCAATTTGAGGATGATAAGGACAACAGTTTTATAGAGGACAGTGACACTGATGAAGAAGGCCACATATTGAAAAGAGATGGAGATTCTGATGCAGAACTAAATGCTCAGTCCAACTCAGGGGATGATGATGATGGGAGCACCAAATTGACGTTTCAAGCTGTTCAAAGGAAAAATAAAAAAATAATTGAAGTTTGGTCGTGGCAAAAAAAAGCCAAGAAACGATCAAAAAAAGGTAAACAAAATATTTTACTTCATCTGCCCGGAGTCATCGGACCTGTGAAAAGGTGACTAATATTCTAAATTCATGGAAATGCCTCATATCTGACACAACAATTCAATGTATTGTACAAAACACAAACAAATTTATTTTTACAATACAAGATAACTATTATCATTCAAGGGATGGTCGACAGAAAGACACAAATGAAAACCTTATTCAGGCTGCTTTACCTCACTGGGGTGTACCACACAAATTGTCTGAATCTCTATGACTTATGGCAGATGGATGACTTCCTAACTGTCATGAGTATACAAAGATTTCCATTTTTAATGCAACCTATTCATTTTGATGATGTGGAAACAAGAGGAGAATGAAGAAAAACTGACCGCCTAGCTCCTATAAGTATTATTTTTGAAGAATTTGTTGTGAACTGCCAAAGATGCAATTCTCTTGGTGAAAATGTCACAATTGATGAAAAACTTGAGGCTTTTTGAGGTAGATGCAGTTTATAAAAAAATAATACGGAAGTATATGCTGAAACCCAACCAGAAGGTCCATGTAGTGGAAGCAATACACCATCCGATGTTGTGAAAAGGTTAGCAGCACCCATTTTCCACAGTGGGAGCAATAGCATGACCGACATTTGGTTTATGGATTACGTTTGGTAAAGGAATTGGCATACAAAAAAAAATTCATATGTTGTCACGTTACTTAAAAATAAACATCAGATTCCTCCAGATTTCACAGCGACCAGAAAGTGAGAGCCCCACTCAAGTCTGTTTGCTTTTCACAAAGAGGCAACACTTGTTTCGTAGATGCCAAAAAAGTACAAGAACGTTTTGTTGATATCCAGCCTTCACAACAATGGAAAAATCAATGAAGGAATAGGTGATCTCAGGAATTATAACTTTTTACAGTCACACAAAAGGAGGTATTGACACTGACAATGAACTTTGTGGGTTTTTCAATGCTGCAAGAAACACAAAGCAATGGCCTTTGGTGGTGTTTTTCTTGATGATGAACGTTGCTGCCATAAATTCATTTATAATGTGGAAAGGAAACACCAGCTATAATCTCAAGAGAAGAAAATATCTCAGATATTTTGGAACAAACTTATGCAGGAACATGTAAAAAGGAGAAGTACTAAAATAACTGGAGACCTCCATACTAAAGTTTTAAAGGTGTCACACACAGAAGATGAACACCAACAGCAACAAGGAAGAGGAGAAGAAGATCAATCTCAGGAGCCTCTGAAAAAAAGATATAGGTCATATTTAGTTAGTAAGAAAATGAGAATCACCCATTTCAAATGTGAAATACATTGACAGTTCATTTGTTTACAGCATTCAAGAAATGTTTGCAATGCTTGTATTTCAGCTTCTAAATAATCAACCATTCCAAATGTGAGATATGTGGATGGTATATTTCGTTTACATCATTCAAGAAATGTTTGCATTGATTGTATTTCAACTTCTGAATAACTTTAGTATATTGAGAAACCAAAATCTCAAGAATAACCCTGTATAAATTTGACATTCATTCTGAGAGTAAGTATCAGTACCTCGAGAAGCTGTGGGAAGAAAATGTGTGTTTTGAAACATGACTTTATTGTTAAATAAATTCTTTACCTTGCTTTTGTTTGTATAACCCATGAATAATACCTGATATTAATTTTATGATAAAAATTTAATGTTTAAAAAGACATAAAGTTTATTAACAACAAGTAGTATCTGCGAGACATGTGCGACCACCCTTGTCTGAATAGAAGGCGCGCCTGTCAGAAGGTTAACAAGTGTTTAATTTGGGAATTTTGTGAGTTTTTCATCTTCAGATCTGTAAGGTACAGATCAGGGTTATGAGCAGACTTACAATACAGAGGTTTTCTTAATACTTCCTTCTCGATTTTCGATCTGGCAATTTAAACAAGAGGAAAAATGCAGGTGCTATATACTAGTCCTCCAAAACGACCACTGTTACAGAACCCTGGTAGTTTGGAATAATGAATTAATAGTCTCCAATCTGAATCATCCCATTCATATTTCCTAACATAGCTATGGGGTCCTGGGTGTAAATACCAAACCAAGTGAAAACTTCTTTTTTTTTTTTTTTTTTTTTTTAAGAAATTAGTGTCGTGGAGCCCTTTAGAAGTATAAGAGCCACAATATCTTACTAATTGCTACTAAATGCAGCAGTTTGTTCTAGCAATTACTCTTCAGTGATTCTGTTACAAATATTGTATGGTGTAGAGACATCATTTCTATGAAGCCATCAAGCAATAAATTAAGAGCAAACTGCAATGGCTGTGAGGCATTTCATTTTGAGTGTGGCCCATTCTCAGCTAGGTGAACCTCTTATTGCAATTTCTGTCTCTCTCTGTCATTAACATAGTGCAGATTGAACAGCTTATTCATAAGAAGGTTTTCACTTCTATGAACAAACCATGGCAATGATTTGTTTTGTATTCTTTATGGGTAGAAGTTACTTTTTATCCCTCTGGTTACTGTAGGCTGAATAACAGTTTTACTTTAGAATTACAAGTTAAAGACTTTCCTGTCAGCATACCATGTTCCATTCTGTATTCTCTGCTTTCATTCATTTATACCTTTGCAGTGTGTTTTTTCAATCATTACACGTTGTATATTTGCAAAATTCACTTGAAAGTTTGTGGCTTTGTATTTGGTGTAGCTTGAAGAATTTCTCTGTGGATATTCATGTTTTGCACTCAGTGCTCTGTTATTGTCTTCTCATTTGTGTTCCTCTATGCTGGACATAGTGCCAATGACAGAATTCTTAAGCAAAATCTTTTTTAAGTCCATAGCAATCAATAGATGTGTCACCTATGCATAATGCTTAGATTATAATCACTATAGTCACTCCACAAAAGAGAATTGCATCTGATGAATGTACCTTTTTGTTAGCTGTACACATGAGAAAGAAAAACAATAGTGATTGGGCCAGCTACTGATTTATCAACAATCAGCAAACATGGAGTTTCCCTTAACTGAGCTATTGATTTTTGATGTTCAGCTTGCAGTGAGTGTATCTGAGTATTAATAGCATCCACCCCTACCCCCTAAGTGTATTTACAGAGATGAGAGTAAAAATCACTGGATTATTCTATGTTATTTCAACCTTGACTAAATTCAATGGCCATGTCTTTAAGAAGTGAGATGCATTCCTCAGATAAAGTACTGGCTGTACAAACATATTCATCCTATGGTGAGTATAATTAGCAACAGCACAGAATATGTTTGGCGTGCCACAATCATTGAGTTACTTACATCACTAACACAGAATTATCCTTATTCTTTTTATGAAATCCCCAACCCTAACTATTTATCCTATAAAATTACCTTCTATTAATCATTTCAGTTTCTTCTAAGTCCCACAACACTGAGCTTCAAACTACTAAATTACTGATCAGCTGTTACTACTGGAAGTTTCCTCTGCAAAGTCTCACACCTCTGTACTAAACAAACACTCACTTTCAAAAAGGCCTCTGCTGAACCTCCACATTCACACACAGGAACATAACTTAGACCTCTTGTAATCTGTAACTTGTGCTGTCCCCACAGACAATAAATGAGTTCAGAAATCAACATGTTGCCAAAATTAATCGCTGTGTCAATGCATCTCTCTGGATGCTACAAGCTCTCTTAGGCCATGTTCAGAGTGACACTAACAAAGCTCAGCAGACATTATCACCAGAAGCCACCTGATAACATTGGCTGACAGCCTGGTCACAGTGGGTCCGATCTCCTTTGTCAGCTTTTGTGGGATCAAGCAGGTGAGATTAGTTTACATAAGAAAGATTAGAATTTAATATAAATATGACTCTAAAAATGCTGATAGGCAGCAGAAGTTGAGGGGATCTTGTTGGTAGTAAATCCTCTATTACGCTGATGCTTTTCAGGCAATACCTATCATCAAAGTGCCACTTCTTATAAAAGAAGTTAAGGTGGACATATAATGATGTCCATACAAAACGACAAACAACGTTTGTTGTCAAATACAGTAAGTGACATGCATCAGTCAAAACCAAAACATTTTGCTTGCAACTGATATGTCACTTACTGTATTTGACAACAAATGTTGTTTGTCAGTTTTGTATGGACATCATTATGTGCCCACTTTAACCTCTTTTGTAAGAAGTGGCACTCTGATGATGGGCTTTGCCTGAAACACTTCAGAACAATAGAGGATTTACTACCATCTAGACCTCCTTCATTTCGGCAGCCTATCAACATTTCAGAGTCATACTTATATTGATTGTGATTATGGCTGCATACCTCCATCAAGACTTTAAGTCTGATCTATGAGATTAGAATTTAACATTCTTTTGACAGTATGATAATGAGCAATGGAGCACAAGCTTGGATTACAGAATGATGAGGAAGTAAATTGGTCATGTGCCCTTTACAAAGGAACCATCCTGGCATTTCTTTGGAGCAATTTAGGGAAATCACGAAAAATCTAAATCTGGATAGCTAGACATGAATTTGAACCATCCTCCTCCTGAATGCAAGTCCAGTGTGCTAACCACTGCACCACCTCACTCAAAATGTTATGTTAGATTACAATTTTTTATGTGAAGGAGATCAGAATCAATTTTAAGCACCTTGGGTGGGTTGGATGGCATGATGCCTCTGTACTTGGAGATAACTCCTGCATTGTGGCCTTTGCTGTTAAAGAGACACTGAATGCATGTAAATGAGCTATATCTGTCTCAAAAAGAAACTGGTGAGTACTATGCACTCTTCTCTCAGCTATTGTAATGACCAGACAAATTTTGCAAATATACAAGATGAAGAGAGAATTGTTCTGTTACATACTCAAGGTAATTCATGGTGACACTGAAAAGCAAGATTACGACAGTCTACACAACTTCAAAATAATTCAGCAAGACAGACACATGTCAATTAACCTTCAGTGACTGTCATTCAGTTTTATGTGTGAAAGACAAACGTAAATTTTAGAATAAGGTACTCTGAACACCTAAAAGATTGAAAAATGGAGACACATACCCCACATTTGCAAACCACCTAATATGAAAGAATCACCATCCTACTTGCATAACACCAGTAATCAGTACTAACAATTCATAGACAGCAAATGCCCATCCATCACAACCCAAGAAAGTTCCATTGAAGTAACTTTAAACATGTAATAAGCCACCCTTCTCACTGGAACAAATCACTTGTTGGGATTATAATTTACTTCTAAAATTTCCAATAAAGATTTTGCCTAACTGTGGTTTCTGATAAGCCTGCAATTTCAGCCCGTAGATTCCAAAATTCATTTTCTCTTATATATTATTAAATGTTTAATGCTTATTAGTAATTTAAAGTACTGTACATCTACATCTACATATCTATATATATACTCTGCTAGCCACCAAGTGGTGTGTGGCAGAGGGCACAATTCACGCCAAAGTCATATTTCCCCCCTCTGTTCCACTCGCGGATTGCAAGAGGGAAAAACGACTGTCTGAATGCCTCAGTATGAGCTCTTATTTCCCATATCTTTGAATGATGATCATTACGCGATTTGAAAGTTGGTGGTAATAATATATGCTCTGCATCCTCGGTGAAGATTGGATTTCAGAATTTAGTGAGCAGCCCCTTCTGTTTAGTGCGTCATCTATCTGCAAGTGTATCCCACTTCAAACTTTCTATGAGATTTGTAACACTCTGGCAATGGCTAAATGTACCAGTCACGAATATTGGCGCTCTTCTTTGGACTTTCTCAATTTCTTGAATCAGATCCAAGTGGTAATGGTCCCATACAGATGAACAATACTCTAAGACTGGATGAACTAACGTATTGTAAGCTATTGCCTTTGCTGAAGGACAGCATCGCTTCAGGATTCTACCAATAAATGGCAATCTAGAGTTTGCCTTACCCGTTACTTGTGTAATTTGATCATTCCATTTGAGATCATTTCGAATAGTCACACCCAGATACTTGACTGATGTTAACGCTTCCAAAGAGTGATCATTTATTTTGTACTCACACGTTAATGGGGATTTTCACCTTGTTATACGCAGTAGGTTACACTTACTAATATTGAGAGATAACTGCCAGTCATTACACCATGCATTTATTTTCTGCAGATCCTCATTGATTTGTTCACAACTTTTGTGTGATACTACTTTCCTGTAGACTACAGCATCATCCGCAAACAGTCTAAGGCCCCTGTCAATACCACCAACCAGATCGTTTATGTAAATTGTAAAAAGCAGAGGACCTATTATGCTGCCCTGGGGCACACCTGAAGTTACTCTTGTTTCTGTTGAAGTTACCCCGTTCAGGATGACATACTGCTCCTTGTCTGTTAGAAAACTTTCTGCCCAACCACATATGTCACTGGATAGACCGTAAGCACACACTTTTTGTAGCAAGCGACAGTGAGGAACTGAGTCGAATGCCTTTCGAAAATCGAGAAATATGGAATCAACCTGGGAGCCGGTATCTAGAGCCTGTTGTATATCATGCACAAAGAGGGCCAGCTGTGTCTCGCATGATCGCTGTTTCCTAAAACTGTGCTGGTTTCTGCAGATGAGCTTCTCAGAGTCTAGAAAGGTCGTTATGTCTGAACACAAAATATGTTCCATGATTCTACAACAAATCGATGTCAGTGAAATTGGTCGGTAATTATGTGCATCCGATTTTCTACCATTTTTATAGATTGCTATGACCTGTGCCTTCTTCCACTCCCATGGAACTTCCCACCATTCCAATGATCTCTGATAGATGACGGATAAGAATGGTGCTATATTTGTAGTATAGTCAACATAAAACCTTTCGGGGATACCATCTGGGCCAGATCCCTTTCTGGCGTCTAAGGATCTTAACTGTTTTACAATCCCAGATGCACTAAACGCTAGGTCAGCCATCCTTTCATTTGTTCGATAATTGAAAGGGGGAATGGTGCTGCAGTCCTCTATCGTAAATGAGTTTTTTAAAGCTAGGTTTAGAATTTCGGCCTTCTGTTTATCATCATCAGTTACATTACCCATACTGTCAGCAAGAGAAGAATTATTTATAGCATTCATAGATTTTACGTATGACCAAAATCTTTTCGGGTTATTTTTAGAATCTGCAGATAGAATATTCCTTTCAAATTTGTTAAAAGAGTCTCTCATTGTCCTTCTGATAGCGGCTTTCATTTTGCATAATTGCTGTTTGTCAGATGGGCAATGACTACTTTTAAAACGACTGTGCAAAATTCTCTGCTTTCTCAGCAACTTCCTAATATGTTTGTTGTACCAAGGTGGATCCTTTCCCTCCCCTATACTTTTGCTAGGCACATGGTGAATTTATGTGTGTCTTGGATCGACAATGAAATTAAACTAAATTGTATGTGTCAGATACGCGCGACCTTCAATGCTTGCATCATGTTATTTATTCAGTTTCGTTCCATATTTATTTCTTAGGTACTATGGGGGACAAAGAGATGTATAATTTAAGCAATCCTTTGGATGTTGAAGCTGTGATAAATGCAATTCTGCATGATACCAATTTGAGGATGATAAGGACAACAGTTTTATAGAGGACAGTGACACTGATGAAGAAGGCCACATATTGAAAAGAGATGGAGATTCTGATACAGAACTAAATGCTCAGTCCAACTCAGGGGATTATGATGATGGGAGCACCAAATTGACGTTTCAAGCTGTTCAAAGGAAAAATAAAAAAATAATTGAAGTTTGGTCGTGGCAAAAAAAAAGCCAAGAAACGAGCAAAGAAAAGGTAAACAAAATATTTTACTTCATCTGCCCGGAGTCATCGGACCTGTGAAAAGGTGACTAATATTCCAAATTCATGGAAATGCCTCATATCTGACACAACAATTCAATGTATTGTACAAAATACAAACAAATTTATTTTTACAATACAAGATAACTATTATCATTCAAGGGATGCTCGACAGAAAGACACAAATGAAAACCTTATTCAGGCTGCTTTACCTCACTGGGGTGTACCACACAAATTGTCTGAATCTCTATGACTTATGGCAGATGGATGACTTCCTAACTGTCATGAGTATACAAAGATTTCCATTTTTAATGCAACCTATTCATTTTGATGATGTGGAGAATGAAGAAAAACTGACCGCCTAGCTCCTATAAGTATTATTTTTGAAGAATTTGTTGTGAACTGCCAAAGATGCAATTCTCTTGGTGAAAATGTCACAATTGATGAAAAACTTGAGGCTTTTTGAGGTAGATGCAGTTTATAAAAAAATAATACGGAAGTATATGCTGAAACCCAACCAGAAGGTCCATGTAGTGGAAGCAATAAACCATCCGATGTTGTGAAAAGGTTAGCAGCACCCATTTGCCACAGTGGGAGCAATAGCATGACCGACATTTGGTTTATGGATTACATTTGGTAAAGGAATTGGCATACAAAAAAAAATTCATATGTTGTCACGTTACTTAAAAATAAACATCAGATTCCTCCAGAATTCACAGCGACCAGAAAGTGAGAGCCCCACTCAAGTCTGTTTGCTTTTCACAAAGAGGCAACACTTGTTTCGTAGATGCCAAAAAAGTACAAGAACGTTTTGTTGATATCCAGCCTTCACAACAATGGAAAAATCAATGAAGGAATAGGTGATCTCAGGAATTATAACTTTTTACAGTCACACAAAAGGAGGTATTGACACTGACAATGAACTTTGTGGGTTTTTCAATGCTGCAAGAAACACAAAGCAATGGCCTTTGGTGGTGTTTTTCTTGATGATGAACGTTGCTGCCATAAATTCATTTATAATGTGGAAAGGAAACACCAGCTATAATCTCAAGAGAAGAAAATATCTCAGATATTTTGGAACAAACTTATGCAGGAACATGTAAAAAGGAGAAGTACTAAAATAACTGGAGACCTCCATACTAAAGTTTTAAAGGTGTCACACACAGAAGATGAACACCAACAGCAACAAGGAAGAGGAGAAGAAGATCAATCTCAGGAGCCTCTGAAAAAAAGATATAGGTCATATTTAGTTAGTAAGAAAATGAGAATCACCCATTTCAAATGTGAAATACATTGACAGTTCATTTGTTTACAGCATTCAAGAAATGTTTGCAATGCTTGTATTTCAGCTTCTAAATAATCAACCATTCCAAATGTGAGATATGTGGATGGTATATTTCGTTTACATCATTCAAGAAATGTTTGCATTGATTGTATTTCAACTTCTGAATAACTTTAGTATATTGAGAAACCAAAATTTCAAGAATAACCCTGTATAAATTTGACATTCATTCTGAGAGTAAGTATCAGTACCTCGAGAAGCTGTGGGAAGAAAATGTGTGTTTTGAAACATGACTTTATTGTTAAATAAATTCTTTACCTTGCTTTTGTTTGTATAACCCATGAATAATACCTGATATTAATTTTATGATAAAAATTTAATGTTTAAAAAGACATAAAGTTTATTAACAACAAGTAGTATCTGCGAGACATGTGTGACCACCCTTGTCTGAACAGAAGGCGTGCCTGTCAGAAGGTTAACAAGTGTTTAATTTGGGAATTTTGTGAGTTTTTCATCTTCAGATCTGTAAGGTACAGATCAGGGTTATGAGCAGACTTACAATACAGAGGTTTTCTTAATATCTCCTTCTCGATTTTCGATCTGGCAATTTAAACAAGAGGAAAAATGCAGGTGCTATATACTAGTCCTCCAAAACGACCACTGTTACAGAACCTTGGTAGTTTGGAATAATGAATTAATAGTCTCCAATCTGAATCATCCCATTCATATTTCCTAACATAGCTATGGGGTCCTGGGTGTAAATACCAAACCAAGTGAAAACTTCTTTTTTTTTTTTTTTTTAAGAAATTAGTGTCGTGGAGCCCTTCAGAAGTATAAGAGCCACAATATCTTACTAATTGCTACTAAATGCAGCAGTTTGTTCTAGCAATTACTCTTCAGTGATTCTGTTACAAATATTGTATGGTGTAGAGACATCATTTCTATGAAGCCATCAAGCAATAAATTAAGAGCAAACTGCAATGGCTGTGAGGCATTTCATTTTGAGTGTGGCCCATTCTTAGCTAGGTGAACCTCTTATTGCAATTTCTGACTCTCTCTGTCATTAACATAGTGCAGATTGAACAGCTTATTCATAAGAAGGTTTTCACTTCTATGAACAAACCATGGCAATGATTTGTTTTGTATTGTTTATGGATAGAAGTTACATTTTATCCCTCTGGTTACTGTAGGCTGAATAACATTTTTACTTTAGAATTACAAGTTAAAGACTTTCCTGTCAGCATACCATGTTCCATTCTGCATTCTCTGCTTTCATTCATTTATACCTTTGCAGTGTGTTTTTTCAATCATTACACGTTGTATATTTGCAAAATTCACTTGAAAGTTTGTGGCTTTGTATTTGGTGTAGCTTGAAGAATTTCTCTGTGGATATTCATGTTTTGCACTCAGTGCTCTGTTATTGTCTTCTCATTTGTGTTCCTCTATGCTGGACATAGTGCCAATGACAGAATTCTTAAGCAAAATCTTTTTTAAGTCCATAGCAATCAATAGATGTGTCACCTATGCATAATGCTTAGATTATAATCACTATAGTCACTCCACAAAAGAGAATTGCATCTGATGAATGTACCTTTTTGTTAGCTGTACACATGAGAAAGAAAAACAATAGTGATTGTGCCAGCTACTGATTTATCAACAATCAGCAAACATGGAGTTTCCCTTAACTGAGCTATTGATTTTTGATGTTCAGCTTGCAGTGAGTGTATCTGAGTATTAATAGCATCCACCCCTGCCCCCTAAGTGTATTTACAGAGATGAGAGTAAAAATCACTGGATTATTCTATGTTATTTCAACCTTGACTAAATTCAATGGCCATGTCTTTAAGAAGTGAGATGCGTTCCTCAGATAAAGTACTGGCTGTACAAACATATTCATCCTATGGTGAGTATAATTAGCAACAGCACAGAATATGTTTGGCGTGCCACAATCATTGAGTTACTTACATCACTAACACAGAATTATCCTTATTCTTTTTATGAAATCCCCAACCCTAACTATTTATCCTATAAAATTACCTTCTATTAATCATTTCAGTTTCTTCTAAGTCCCACAACACTGAGCTTCAAACTACTAAATTACTGATCAGCTGTTACTACTGGAAGTTTCCTCTGCAAAGTCTCACACCTCTGTACTAAACAAACACTCACTTTCAAAAAGGCCTCTGCTGAACCTCCACATTCACACACAGGAACATAACTTAGACCTCTTGTAATCTGTAACTTGTGCTGTCCCCACAGACAATAAATGAGTTCAGAAATCAACATGTTGCCAAAATTAATCTCTGTGTCAATGCATCTCTCTGGATGCTACAAACTCTTTTAGGCCATGTTCAGAGTGACACTAACAAAGCTCAGCAGACATTATCACCAGAAGCCACCTGATAACATTGGCTGACAGCCTGGTCACAGTGGGTCCGATCTCCTTTGTCAGCTTTTGTGGGATCAAGCAGGTGAGATTAGTTTACATAAGAAAGATTAGAATTTAATATAAATATGACTCTAAAAATGCTGATAGGCTGCAGAAGTTGAGGGGATCTTGTTGGTAGTAAATCCTCTATTACGCTGATGCTTTTCAGGCAATACCTATCATCAAAGTGCCACTTATTATAAAAGAAGTTAAGGTGGACATATAATGATGTCCATACAAAACGACAAACAACGTTTGTTGTCAAATACAGTAAGTGACATGCATCAGTCAAAACCAAAACATTTTGCTTGCAACTGATATGTCACTTACTGTATTTGACAACAAATGTTGTTTGTCAGTTTTGTATGGACATCATTATGTGCCCACTTTAACCTCTTTTGTAAGAAGTGGCACTCTGATGATGGGCTTTGCCCGAAACACTTCAGAACAATAGAGGATTTACTACCATCTAGACCTCCTTCATTTCGGCAGCCTATCAACATTTCAGAGTCATACTTATATTGATTGCGATTATGGCTGCATACCTCCATCAAGACTTTAAGTCTGATCTATGAGATTAGAATTTAACATTCTTTTGACAGTATGATAATGAGCAATGGAGCACAAGCTTGGATTACAGAATGATGAGGAAGTAAATTGGTCATGTGCCCTTTACAAAGGAACCATCCTGGCATTTCTTTGGAGCAATTTAGGGAAATCACGAAAAATCTAAATCTGGATAGCTAGACATGAATTTGAACCATCCTCCTCCTGAATGCAAGTCCAGTGTGCTAACCACTGCACCACCTCACTCAAAATGTTATGTTAGATTACAATTTTTTATGTGAAGGAGATCAGAATCAATTTTAAGCACCTTGGGTGGGTTGGATGGCATGATGCCTCTGTACTTGGAGATAACTCCTGCATTGTGGCCTTTGCTGTTAAAGAGACAATGAATGCATGTAAATGAGCTATATCTGTCTCAAAAAGAAACTGGTGAGTACTATGCACTCTTCTCTCAGCTATTGTAATGACCAGACAAATTTTGCAAATATACAAGATGAAGAGAGAATTGTTCTGTTACATACTCAAGGTAATTCATGGTGACACTGAAAAGCAAGATTACGAACAGTCTACACAACTTCAAAATAATTCAGCAAGACAGACACATGTCAATTAACCTTCAGTGACTGTCATTCAGTTTTATGTGTGAAAGACAAACGTAAATTTTAGAATAAGGTACTCTGAACACCTAAAAGATTGAAAAATGGAGACACATACCCCACATTTGCAAACCACCTAATATGAAAGAATCACCATCCTACTTGCATAACACCAGTAATCAGTACTAACAATTCATAGACAGCAAATGCCCATCCATCACAACCCAAGAAAGTTCCATTGAAGTAACTTTAAACATGTAATAAGCCACCCTTCTCACTGGAACAAATCACTTGTTGGGATTATAATTTACTTCTAAAATTTCCAATAAAGATTTTGCCTAACTGTGGTTTCTGATAAGCCTGCAATTTCAGCCCGTAGATTCCAAAATTCATTTTCTCTTATATATTATTAAATGTTTAATGCTTATTAGTAATTTAAAGTACTGTACATCTACATCTACATATCTATATATATACTCTGCTAGCCGCCAAGCGGTGTGTGGCAGAGGGCACAATTCACGCCAAAGTCATATTTCCCCCCCCTGTTCCACTCGCGGATTGCAAGAGGGAAAAACGACTGTCTGAATGCCTCAGTATGAGCTCTTATTTCCCATATCTTTGAATGATGATCATTACGCGATTTGAAAGTTGGTGGTAATAATATATGCTCTGCATCCTCGGTGAAGATTGGATTTCAGAATTTAGTGAGCAGCCCCTTCTGTTTAGTGCGTCATCTATCTGCAAGTGTATCCCACTTCAAACTTTCTATGAGATTTGTAACGCTCTCGCAATGGCTAAATGTACCAGTCACGAATATTGGCGCTCTTCTTTGGACTTTCTCAATTTCTTGAATCAGATCCAAGTGGTAATGGTCCCATACAGATGAACAATACTCTAAGACTGGATGAACTAACGTATTGTAAGCTATTGCCTTTGCTGAAGGACAGCATCGCTTCAGGATTCTACCAATAAATGGCAATCTAGAGTTTGCCTTACCCGTCACTTGTGTAATTTGATCATTCCATTTGAGATCATTTCGAATAGTCACACCCAGATACTTGACTGATGTTAACGCTTCCAAAGAGTGATCATTTATTTTGTACTCACACGTTAATGGGGATTTTCACCTTGTTATACGCAGTAGGTTACACTTACTAATATTGAGAGATAACTGCCAGTCATTACACCACGCATTTATTTTCTGCAGATCCTCATTGATTTGTTCACAACTTTTGTGTGATACTACTTTCCTGTAGACTACAGCATCATCCGCAAACAGTCTAAGGCCCCTGTCAATACCACCAACCAGATCGTTTATGTAAATTGTAAAAAGCAGAGGACCTATTATGCTGCCCTGGGGAACACCTGAAGTTACTCTTGTTTCTGTTGAAGTTACCCCGTTCAGGATGACATACTGCTCCTTGTCTGTTAGAAAACTTTCTGCCCAACCACATATGTCACTGGATAGACCGTAAGCACACACTTTTTGTAGCAAGCGACAGTGAGGAACTGAGTCGAATGCCTTTCGAAAATCGAGAAATATGGAATCAACCTGGGAGCCGGTATCTAGAGCCTGTTGTATATCATGCACAAAGAGGGCCAGCTGTGTCTCGCATGATCGCTGTTTCCTAAAACTGTGCTGGTTTCTGCAGATGAGCTTCTCAGAGTCTAGAAAGGTCGTTATGTCTGAACACAAAATATGTTCCATGATTCTACAACAAATCGATGTCAGTGAAATTGGTCGGTAATTATGTGCATCCGATTTTCTACCATTTTTATAGATTGCTATGACCTGTGCCTTCTTCCACTCCCATGGAACTTCCCACCATTCCAATGATCTCTGATAGATGACGGATAAGAATGGTGCTATATTTGTAGTATAGTCAACATAAAACCTTACGGGGATACCATCTGGGCCAGATCTCTTTCTGGCGTCTAAGGATCTTAACTGTTTTACAATCCCAGATGCACTAAACGCTAGGTCAGCCATCCTTTCATTTGTTCGATAATTGAAAGGGGGAATGGTGCTGCAGTCCTCTATCGTAAATGAGTTTTTTAAAGCTAGGTTTAGAATTTCGGCCTTCTGTTTATCATCATCAGTTACATTACCCATACTGTCAGCAAGAGAAGAATTATTTATAGCATTCATAGATTTTACGTATGACCAAAATCTTTTCGGGTTATTTTTAGAATCTGCAGATAGAATATTCCTTTCAAATTTGTTAAAAGAGTCTCTCATTGTCCTTCTGATAGCGGCTTTCATTTTGCATAATTGCTGTTTGTCAGATGGGCAGTGACTACTTTTAAAACGACTGTGCAAAATTCTCTGCTTTCTCAGCAACTTCCTAATATGTTTGTTGTACCAAGGTGGATCCTTTCCCTCCCCTATACTTTTTCTAGGCACATGGTGAATTTATGTGTGTCTTGGATTGACAATGAAATTAAACTAAATTGTATGTGTCAGATACGCGCGACCTTCAATGCTTGCATCATGTTATTTATTCAGTTTCGTTTCATATTTATTTCTTAGGTACTATGGGGGACAAAGAGATGTATAATTTAAGCAGTCCTTTGGATGTTGAAGCTGTGATAAATGCAATTCTGCATGATACCAATTTGAGAATGATAAGGACAACAGTTTTATAGAGGACAGTGACACTGATGAAGAAGGCCACATATTGAAAAGAGATGGAGATTCTGATGCAGAACTAAATGCTCAGTCCAACTCAGGGGATGATGATGATGGGAGCACCAAATTGACGTTTCAAGCTGTTCAAAGGAAAAATAAAAAAATAATTGAAGTTTGGTCGTGGCAAAAAAAAAGCCAAGAAACGAGCAAAGAAAAGGTAAACAAAATATCTTACTTCATCTGCCCGGAGTCATCGGACCTGTGAAAAGGTGACTAATATTCCAAATTCATGGAAATGCCTCATATCTGACACAACAATTCAATGTATTGTACAAAATACAAACAAATTTATTTTTACAATACAAGATAACTATTATCATTCAAGGGATGCTCGACAGAAAGACACAAATGAAAACCTTATTCAGGCTGCTTTACCTCACTGGGGTGTACCACACAAATTGTCTGAATCTCTATGACTTATGGCAGATGGATGACTTCCTAACTGTCATGAGTATACAAAGATTTCCATTTTTAATGCAACCTATTCATTTTGATGATGTGGAGAATGAAGAAAAACTGACCGCCTAGCTCCTATAAGTATTATTTTTGAAGAATTTGTTGTGAACTGCCAAAGATGCAATTCTCTTGGTGAAAATGTCACAATTGATGAAAAACTTGAGGCTTTTTGAGGTAGATGCAGTTTATAAAAAAATAATACGGAAGTATATGCTGGAACCCAACCAGAAGGTCCATGTAGTGGAAGCAATACACCATCCGATGTTGTGAAAAGGTTAGCAGCACCCATTTGCCACAGTGGGAGCAATAGCATGACCGACATTTGGTTTATGGATTACATTTGGTAAAGGAATTGGCATACAAAAAAAAATTCATATGTTGTCACGTTACTTAAAAATAAACATCAGATTCCTCCAGAATTCACAGCGACCAGAAAGTGAGAGCCCCACTCAAGACTGTTTGCTTTTCACAAAGAGGCAACACTTGTTTCGTAGATGCCAAAAAAGTACAAGAACGTTTTGTTGATATCCAGCCTTCACAACAATGGAAAAATCAATGAAGGAATAGGTGATCTCAGGAATTATAACTTTTTACAGTCACACAAAAGGAGGTATTGACACTGACAATGAACTTTGTGGGTTTTTCAATGCTGCAAGAAACACAAAGCAATGGCCTTTGGTGGTGTTTTTCTTGATGATGAACGTTGCTGCCATAAATTCATTTATAATGTGGAAAGAAAACACCAGCTATAATCTCAAGAGAAGAAAATATCTCAGATATTTTGGAACAAACTTATGCAGGAACATGTAAAAAGGAGAAGTACTAAAATAACTGGAGACCTCCATACTAAAGTTTTAAAGGTGTCACACACAGAAGATGAACACCAACAGCAACAAGGAAGAGGAGAAGAAGATCAATCTCAGGAGCCTCTGAAGAAAAGATATAGGTCATATTTAGTTAGTAAGAAAATGAGAATCACCCATTTCAAATGTGAAATACATTGACAGTTCATTTGTTTACAGCATTCAAGAAATGTTTGCAATGCTTGTATTTCAGCTTCTAAATAATCAACCATTCCAAATGTGAGATATGTGGATGGTATATTTCGTTTACATCATTCAAGAAATGTTTGCATTGATTGTATTTCAACTTCTGAATAACTTTAGTATATTGAGAAACCAAAATTTCAAGAATAACCCTGTATAAATTTGACATTCATTCTGAGAGTAAGTATCAGTACCTCGAGAAGCTGTGGGAAGAAAATGTGTGTTTTGAAACATGACTTTATTGTTAAATAAATTCTTTACCTTGCTTTTGTTTGTATAACCCATGAATAATACCTGATATTAATTTTATGATAAAAATTTAATGTTTAAAAAGACATAAAGTTTATTAACAACAAGTAGTATCTGCGAGACATGTGCGACCACCCTTGTCTGAATAGAAGGCGCGCCTGTCAGAAGGTTAACAAGTGTTTAATTTGGGAATTTTGTGAGTTTTTCATCTTCAGATCTGTAAGGTACAGATCAGGGTTATGAGCAGACTTACAATACAGAGGTTTTCTTAATACTTCCTTCTCGATTTTCGATCTGGCAATTTAAACAAGAGGAAAAATGCAGGTGCTATATACTAGTCCTCCAAAACGACCACTGTTACAGAACCCTGGTAGTTTGGAATAATGAATTAATAGTCTCCAATCTGAATCATCCCATTCATATTTCCTAACATAGCTATGGGGTCCTGGGTGTAAATACAGCAGTTTGTTCTAGCAATTACTCTTCAGTGATTCTGTTACAAATATTGTATGGTTTAGAGACATCATTTCTATGAAGCCATCAAGCAATAAATTAAGAGCAAACTGCAATGGCTGTGAGGCATTTCATTTTGAGTGTGGCCCATTCTCAGCTAGGTGAACCTCTTATTGCAATTTCTGTCTCTCTCTGTCATTAACATAGTGCAGATTGAACAGCTTATTCATAAGAAGGTTTTCACTTCTATGAACAAACCATGGCAATGATTTGTTTTGTATTCTTTATGGGTAGAAGTTACTTTTTATCCCTCTGGTTACTGTAGGCTGAATAACAGTTTTACTTTAGAATTACAAGTTAAAGACTTTCCTGTCAGCATACCATGTTCCATTCTGCATTCTCTGCTTTCATTCATTTATACCTTTGCAGTGTGTTTTTTCAATCATTACACGTTGTATATTTGCAAAATTCACTTGAAAGTTTGTGGCTTTGTATTTGGTGTAGCTTGAAGAATTTCTCTGTGGATATTCATGTTTTGCACTCAGTGCTCTGTTATTGTCTTCTCATTTGTGTTCCTCTATGCTGGACATAGTGCCAATGACAGAATTCTTAAGCAAAATCTTTTTTAAGTCCATAGCAATCAATAGATGTGTCACCTATGCATAATGCTTAGATTATAATCACTATAGTCACTCCACAAAAGAGAATTGCATCTGATGAATGTACCTTTTTGTTAGCTGTACACATGAGAAAGAAAAACAATAGTGATTGTGCCAGCTACTGATTTATCAACAATCAGCAAACATGGAGTTTCCCTTAACTGAGCTATTGATTTTTGATGTTCAGCTTGCAGTGAGTGTATCTGAGTATTAATAGCATCCACCCCTGCCCCCTAAGTGTATTTACAGAGATGAGAGTAAAAATCACTGGATTATTCTATGTTATTTCAACCTTGACTAAATTCAATGGCCATGTCTTTAAGAAGTGAGATGCGTTCCTCAGATAAAGTACTGGCTGTACAAACATATTCTTCCTATGGTGAGTATAATTAGCAACAGCACAGAATATGTTTGGCGTGCCACAATCATTGAGTTACTTACATCACTAACACAGAATTATCCTTATTCTTTTTATGAAACCCCCAACCCTAACTATTTATCCTATAAAATTACCTTCTATTAATCATTTCTGTTTCTTCTAAGTCCCACAACACTGAGCTTCAAACTACTAAATTACTGATCAGCTGTTACTACTGGAAGTTTCCTCTGCAAAGTCTCACACCTCTGTACTAAACAAACACTCACTTTCAAAAAGGCCTCTGCTGAACCTCCACATTCACACACAGGAACATAACTTAGACCTCTTGTAATCTGTAACTTGTGCTGTCCCCACAGACAATAAATGAGTTCAGAAATCAACATGTTGCCAAAATTAATCGCTGTGTCAATGCATCTCTCTGGATGCTACAAGCTCTCTTAGGCCATGTTCAGAGTGACACTAACAAAGCTCAGCAGACATTATCACCAGAAGCCACCTGATAACATTGGCTGACAGCCTGGTCACAGTGGGTCCGATCTCCTTTGTCAGCTTTTGTGGGATCAAGCAGGTGAGATTAGTTTACATAAGAAAGATTAGAATTTAATATAAATATGACTCTAAAAATGCTGATAGGCTGCAGAAGTTGAGGGGATCTTGTTGGTAGTAAATCCTCTATTACGCTGATGCTTTTCAGGTAATACCTATCATCAAAGTGCCACTTCTTATAAAAGAAGTTAAGGTGGACATATAATGATGTCCATACAAAACGACTAACAACGTTTGTTGTCAAATACAGTAAGTGACATGCATCAGTCAATACCAAAACATTTTGCTTGCAACTGATATGTCACTTACTGTATTTGACAACAAATGTTGTTTGTCAGTTTTGTATGGACACCATTATGTGCCCACTTTAACCTCTTTTGTAAGAAGTGGCACTCTGATGATGGGCTTTGCCCGAAACACTTCAGAACAATAGAGGATTTACTACCATCTAGACCTCCTTCATTTCGGCAGCCTATCAACATTTCAGAGTCATACTTATATTGATTGTGATTATGGCTGCATACCTCCATCAAGACTTTAAGTCTGATCTATGAGATTAGAATTTAACATTCTTTTGACAGTATGATAATGAGCAATGGAGCACAAGCTTGGATTACAGAATGATGAGGAAGTAAATTGGTCATGTGCCCTTTACAAAGGAACCATCCTGGCATTTCTTTGGAGCAATTTAGGGAAATCACGAAAAATCTAAATCTGGATAGCTAGACATGAATTTGAACCATCCTCCTCCTGAATGCAAGTCCAGTGTGCTAACCACTGCACCACCTCACTCAAAATGTTATGTTAGATTACAATTTTTTATGTGAAGGAGATCAGAATCAATTTTAAGCACCTTGGGTGGGTTGGATGGCATGATGCCTCTGTACTTGGAGATAACTCCTGCATTGTGGCCTTTGCTGTTAAAGAGACAATGAATGCATGTAAATGAGCTATATCTGTCTCAAAAAGAAACTGGTGAGTACTATGCACTCTTCTCTCAGCTATTGTAATGACCAGACAAATTTTGCAAATATACAAGATGAAGAGAGAATTGTTCTGTTACATACTCAAGGTAATTCATGGTGACACTGAAAAGCAAGATTACGAACAGTCTACACAACTTCAAAATAATTCAGCAAGACAGACACATGTCAATTAACCTTCAGTGACTGTCATTCAGTTTTATGTGTGAAAGACAAACGTAAATTTTAGAATAAGGTACTCTGAACACCTAAAAGATTGAAAAATGGAGACACATACCCCACATTTGCAAACCACCTAATATGAAAGAATCACCATCCTACTTGCATAACACCAGTAATCAGTACTAACAATTCATAGACAGCAAATGCCCATCCATCACAACCCAAGAAAGTTCCATTGAAGTAACTTTAAACATGTAATAAGCCACCCTTCTCACTGGAACAAATCACTTGTTGGGATTATAATTTACTTCTAAAATTTCCAATAAAGATTTTGCCTAACTGTGGTTTCTGATAAGCCTGCAATTTCAGCCCGTAGATTCCAAAATTCATTTTCTCTTATATATTATTAAATGTTTAATGCTTATTAGTAATTTAAAGTACTGTACATCTACATCTACATATCTATATATATACTCTGCTAGCCGCCAAGCGGTGTGTGGCAGAGGGCACAATTCACGCCAAAGTCATATTTCCCCCCTCTGTTCCACTCGCGGATTGCAAGAGGGAAAAACGACTGTCTGAATGCCTCAGTATGAGCTCTTATTTCCCATATCTTTGAATGATGATCATTACGCGATTTGAAAGTTGGTGGTAATAATATATGCTCTGCATCCTCGGTGAAGATTGGATTTCAGAATTTAGTGAGCAGCCCCTTCTGTTTAGTGCGTCATCTATCTGCAAGTGTATCCCACTTCAAACTTTCTATGAGATTTGTAACGCTCTCGCAATGGCTAAATGTACCAGTCACGAATATTGGCGCTCTTCTTTGGACTTTCTCAATTTCTTGAATCAGATCCAAGTGGTAATGGTCCCATACAGATGAACAATACTCTAAGACTGGATGAACTAACGTATTGTAAGCTATTGCCTTTGCTGAAGGACAGCATCGCTTCAGGATTCTACCAATAAATGGCAATCTAGAGTTTGCCTTACCCGTCACTTGTGTAATTTGATCATTCCATTTGAGATCATTTCGAATAGTCACACCCAGATACTTGACTGATGTTAACGCTTCCAAAGAGTGATCATTTATTTTGTACTCACACGTTAATGGGGATTTTCACCTTGTTATACGCAGTAGGTTACACTTACTAATATTGAGAGATAACTGCCAGTCATTACACCACGCATTTATTTTCTGCAGATCCTCATTGATTTGTTCACAACTTTTGTGTGATACTACTTTCCTGTAGACTACAGCATCATCCGCAAACAGTCTAAGGCCCCTGTCAATACCACCAACCAGATCGTTTATGTAAATTGTAAAAAGCAGAGGACCTATTATGCTGCCCTGGGGAACACCTGAAGTTACTCTTGTTTCTGTTGAAGTTACCCCGTTCAGGATGACATACTGCTCCTTGTCTGTTAGAAAACTTTCTGCCCAACCACATATGTCACTGGATAGACCGTAAGCACACACTTTTTGTAGCAAGCGACAGTGAGGAACTGAGTCGAATGCCTTTCGAAAATCGAGAAATATGGAATCAACCTGGGAGCCGGTATCTAGAGCCTGTTGTATATCATGCACAAAGAGGGCCAGCTGTGTCTCGCATGATCGCTGTTTCCTAAAACTGTGCTGGTTTCTGCAGATGAGCTTCTCAGAGTCTAGAAAGGTCGTTATGTCTGAACACAAAATATGTTCCATGATTCTACAACAAATCGATGTCAGTGAAATTGGTCGGTAATTATGTGCATCCGATTTTCTACCATTTTTATAGATTGCTATGACCTGTGCCTTCTTCCACTCCCATGGAACTTCCCACCATTCCAATGATCTCTGATAGATGACGGATAAGAATGGTGCTATATTTGTAGTATAGTCAACATAAAACCTTACGGGGATACCATCTGGGCCAGATCTCTTTCTGGCGTCTAAGGATCTTAACTGTTTTACAATCCCAGATGCACTAAACGCTAGGTCAGCCATCCTTTCATTTGTTCGATAATTGAAAGGGGGAATGGTGCTGCAGTCCTCTATCGTAAATGAGTTTTTTAAAGCTAGGTTTAGAATTTCGGCCTTCTGTTTATCATCATCAGTTACATTACCCATACTGTCAGCAAGAGAAGAATTATTTATAGCATTCATAGATTTTACGTATGACCAAAATCTTTTCGGGTTATTTTTAGAATCTGCAGATAGAATATTCCTTTCAAATTTGTTAAAAGAGTCTCTCATTGTCCTTCTGATAGCGGCTTTCATTTTGCATAATTGCTGTTTGTCAGATGGGCAGTGACTACTTTTAAAACGACTGTGCAAAATTCTCTGCTTTCTCAGCAACTTCCTAATATGTTTGTTGTACCAAGGTGGATCCTTTCCCTCCCCTATACTTTTTCTAGGCACATGGTGAATTTATGTGTGTCTTGGATTGACAATGAAATTAAACTAAATTGTATGTGTCAGATACGCGCGACCTTCAATGCTTGCATCATGTTATTTATTCAGTTTCGTTTCATATTTATTTCTTAGGTACTATGGGGGACAAAGAGATGTATAATTTAAGCAGTCCTTTGGATGTTGAAGCTGTGATAAATGCAATTCTGCATGATACCAATTTGAGAATGATAAGGACAACAGTTTTATAGAGGACAGTGACACTGATGAAGAAGGCCACATATTGAAAAGAGATGGAGATTCTGATGCAGAACTAAATGCTCAGTCCAACTCAGGGGATGATGATGATGGGAGCACCAAATTGACGTTTCAAGCTGTTCAAAGGAAAAATAAAAAAATAATTGAAGTTTGGTCGTGGCAAAAAAAAAGCCAAGAAACGAGCAAAGAAAAGGTAAACAAAATATCTTACTTCATCTGCCCGGAGTCATCGGACCTGTGAAAAGGTGACTAATATTCCAAATTCATGGAAATGCCTCATATCTGACACAACAATTCAATGTATTGTACAAAATACAAACAAATTTATTTTTACAATACAAGATAACTATTATCATTCAAGGGATGCTCGACAGAAAGACACAAATGAAAACCTTATTCAGGCTGCTTTACCTCACTGGGGTGTACCACACAAATTGTCTGAATCTCTATGACTTATGGCAGATGGATGACTTCCTAACTGTCATGAGTATACAAAGATTTCCATTTTTAATGCAACCTATTCATTTTGATGATGTGGAGAATGAAGAAAAACTGACCGCCTAGCTCCTATAAGTATTATTTTTGAAGAATTTGTTGTGAACTGCCAAAGATGCAATTCTCTTGGTGAAAATGTCACAATTGATGAAAAACTTGAGGCTTTTTGAGGTAGATGCAGTTTATAAAAAAATAATACGGAAGTATATGCTGGAACCCAACCAGAAGGTCCATGTAGTGGAAGCAATACACCATCCGATGTTGTGAAAAGGTTAGCAGCACCCATTTGCCACAGTGGGAGCAATAGCATGACCGACATTTGGTTTATGGATTACATTTGGTAAAGGAATTGGCATACAAAAAAAAATTCATATGTTGTCACGTTACTTAAAAATAAACATCAGATTCCTCCAGAATTCACAGCGACCAGAAAGTGAGAGCCCCACTCAAGACTGTTTGCTTTTCACAAAGAGGCAACACTTGTTTCGTAGATGCCAAAAAAGTACAAGAACGTTTTGTTGATATCCAGCCTTCACAACAATGGAAAAATCAATGAAGGAATAGGTGATCTCAGGAATTATAACTTTTTACAGTCACACAAAAGGAGGTATTGACACTGACAATGAACTTTGTGGGTTTTTCAATGCTGCAAGAAACACAAAGCAATGGCCTTTGGTGGTGTTTTTCTTGATGATGAACGTTGCTGCCATAAATTCATTTATAATGTGGAAAGAAAACACCAGCTATAATCTCAAGAGAAGAAAATATCTCAGATATTTTGGAACAAACTTATGCAGGAACATGTAAAAAGGAGAAGTACTAAAATAACTGGAGACCTCCATACTAAAGTTTTAAAGGTGTCACACACAGAAGATGAACACCAACAGCAACAAGGAAGAGGAGAAGAAGATCAATCTCAGGAGCCTCTGAAGAAAAGATATAGGTCATATTTAGTTAGTAAGAAAATGAGAATCACCCATTTCAAATGTGAAATACATTGACAGTTCATTTGTTTACAGCATTCAAGAAATGTTTGCAATGCTTGTATTTCAGCTTCTAAATAATCAACCATTCCAAATGTGAGATATGTGGATGGTATATTTCGTTTACATCATTCAAGAAATGTTTGCATTGATTGTATTTCAACTTCTGAATAACTTTAGTATATTGAGAAACCAAAATTTCAAGAATAACCCTGTATAAATTTGACATTCATTCTGAGAGTAAGTATCAGTACCTCGAGAAGCTGTGGGAAGAAAATGTGTGTTTTGAAACATGACTTTATTGTTAAATAAATTCTTTACCTTGCTTTTGTTTGTATAACCCATGAATAATACCTGATATTAATTTTATGATAAAAATTTAATGTTTAAAAAGACATAAAGTTTATTAACAACAAGTAGTATCTGCGAGACATGTGCGACCACCCTTGTCTGAATAGAAGGCGCGCCTGTCAGAAGGTTAACAAGTGTTTAATTTGGGAATTTTGTGAGTTTTTCATCTTCAGATCTGTAAGGTACAGATCAGGGTTATGAGCAGACTTACAATACAGAGGTTTTCTTAATACTTCCTTCTCGATTTTCGATCTGGCAATTTAAACAAGAGGAAAAATGCAGGTGCTATATACTAGTCCTCCAAAACGACCACTGTTACAGAACCCTGGTAGTTTGGAATAATGAATTAATAGTCTCCAATCTGAATCATCCCATTCATATTTCCTAACATAGCTATGGGGTCCTGGGTGTAAATACAGCAGTTTGTTCTAGCAATTACTCTTCAGTGATTCTGTTACAAATATTGTATGGTTTAGAGACATCATTTCTATGAAGCCATCAAGCAATAAATTAAGAGCAAACTGCAATGGCTGTGAGGCATTTCATTTTGAGTGTGGCCCATTCTCAGCTAGGTGAACCTCTTATTGCAATTTCTGTCTCTCTCTGTCATTAACATAGTGCAGATTGAACAGCTTATTCATAAGAAGGTTTTCACTTCTATGAACAAACCATGGCAATGATTTGTTTTGTATTCTTTATGGGTAGAAGTTACTTTTTATCCCTCTGGTTACTGTAGGCTGAATAACAGTTTTACTTTAGAATTACAAGTTAAAGACTTTCCTGTCAGCATACCATGTTCCATTCTGCATTCTCTGCTTTCATTCATTTATACCTTTGCAGTGTGTTTTTTCAATCATTACACGTTGTATATTTGCAAAATTCACTTGAAAGTTTGTGGCTTTGTATTTGGTGTAGCTTGAAGAATTTCTCTGTGGATATTCATGTTTTGCACTCAGTGCTCTGTTATTGTCTTCTCATTTGTGTTCCTCTATGCTGGACATAGTGCCAATGACAGAATTCTTAAGCAAAATCTTTTTTAAGTCCATAGCAATCAATAGATGTGTCACCTATGCATAATGCTTAGATTATAATCACTATAGTCACTCCACAAAAGAGAATTGCATCTGATGAATGTACCTTTTTGTTAGCTGTACACATGAGAAAGAAAAACAATAGTGATTGTGCCAGCTACTGATTTATCAACAATCAGCAAACATGGAGTTTCCCTTAACTGAGCTATTGATTTTTGATGTTCAGCTTGCAGTGAGTGTATCTGAGTATTAATAGCATCCACCCCTGCCCCCTAAGTGTATTTACAGAGATGAGAGTAAAAATCACTGGATTATTCTATGTTATTTCAACCTTGACTAAATTCAATGGCCATGTCTTTAAGAAGTGAGATGCGTTCCTCAGATAAAGTACTGGCTGTACAAACATATTCTTCCTATGGTGAGTATAATTAGCAACAGCACAGAATATGTTTGGCGTGCCACAATCATTGAGTTACTTACATCACTAACACAGAATTATCCTTATTCTTTTTATGAAACCCCCAACCCTAACTATTTATCCTATAAAATTACCTTCTATTAATCATTTCTGTTTCTTCTAAGTCCCACAACACTGAGCTTCAAACTACTAAATTACTGATCAGCTGTTACTACTGGAAGTTTCCTCTGCAAAGTCTCACACCTCTGTACTAAACAAACACTCACTTTCAAAAAGGCCTCTGCTGAACCTCCACATTCACACACAGGAACATAACTTAGACCTCTTGTAATCTGTAACTTGTGCTGTCCCCACAGACAATAAATGAGTTCAGAAATCAACATGTTGCCAAAATTAATCGCTGTGTCAATGCATCTCTCTGGATGCTACAAGCTCTCTTAGGCCATGTTCAGAGTGACACTAACAAAGCTCAGCAGACATTATCACCAGAAGCCACCTGATAACATTGGCTGACAGCCTGGTCACAGTGGGTCCGATCTCCTTTGTCAGCTTTTGTGGGATCAAGCAGGTGAGATTAGTTTACATAAGAAAGATTAGAATTTAATATAAATATGACTCTAAAAATGCTGATAGGCTGCAGAAGTTGAGGGGATCTTGTTGGTAGTAAATCCTCTATTACGCTGATGCTTTTCAGGTAATACCTATCATCAAAGTGCCACTTCTTATAAAAGAAGTTAAGGTGGACATATAATGATGTCCATACAAAACGACTAACAACGTTTGTTGTCAAATACAGTAAGTGACATGCATCAGTCAATACCAAAACATTTTGCTTGCAACTGATATGTCACTTACTGTATTTGACAACAAATGTTGTTTGTCAGTTTTGTATGGACACCATTATGTGCCCACTTTAACCTCTTTTGTAAGAAGTGGCACTCTGATGATGGGCTTTGCCCGAAACACTTCAGAACAATAGAGGATTTACTACCATCTAGACCTCCTTCATTTCGGCAGCCTATCAACATTTCAGAGTCATACTTATATTGATTGTGATTATGGCTGCATACCTCCATCAAGACTTTAAGTCTGATCTATGAGATTAGAATTTAACATTCTTTTGACAGTATGATAATGAGCAATGGAGCACAAGCTTGGATTACAGAATGATGAGGAAGTAAATTGGTCATGTGCCCTTTACAAAGGAACCATCCTGGCATTTCTTTGGAGCAATTTAGGGAAATCACGAAAAATCTAAATCTGGATAGCTAGACATGAATTTGAACCATCCTCCTCCTGAATGCAAGTCCAGTGTGCTAACCACTGCACCACCTCACTCAAAATGTTATGTTAGATTACAATTTTTTATGTGAAGGAGATCAGAATCAATTTTAAGCACCTTGGGTGGGTTGGATGGCATGATGCCTCTGTACTTGGAGATAACTCCTGCATTGTGGCCTTTGCTGTTAAAGAGACAATGAATGCATGTAAATGAGCTATATCTGTCTCAAAAAGAAACTGGTGAGTACTATGCACTCTTCTCTCAGCTATTGTAATGACCAGACAAATTTTGCAAATATACAAGATGAAGAGAGAATTGTTCTGTTACATACTCAAGGTAATTCATGGTGACACTGAAAAGCAAGATTACGAACAGTCTACACAACTTCAAAATAATTCAGCAAGACAGACACATGTCAATTAACCTTCAGTGACTGTCATTCAGTTTTATGTGTGAAAGACAAACGTAAATTTTAGAATAAGGTACTCTGAACACCTAAAAGATTGAAAAATGGAGACACATACCCCACATTTGCAAACCACCTAATATGAAAGAATCACCATCCTACTTGCATAACACCAGTAATCAGTACTAACAATTCATAGACAGCAAATGCCCATCCATCACAACCCAAGAAAGTTCCATTGAAGTAACTTTAAACATGTAATAAGCCACCCTTCTCACTGGAACAAATCACTTGTTGGGATTATAATTTACTTCTAAAATTTCCAATAAAGATTTTGCCTAACTGTGGTTTCTGATAAGCCTGCAATTTCAGCCCGTAGATTCCAAGTTATATCCTGATTATGATATTTTTCATTCCCAGGATGCCACAAACTCATTCTTTTTTTTACTAAACTTACCGGTTTCTCACAGTCCATATTTCATGTGCAAGAATTTGGGCTGAATCAGTCGAAGAAAAAAAAAATGAAAAGAAAAGAAAAGAAACTGATTTGCATTTCACTGTCATCCAAAATCTGAAAAGTCAGATGATGAGATCACTACATTGTGAGTGCATATGTACTGGCTTACTGATTTGAAAAGATCTGCCAACCCCAGCCAGTGTAGGTCATCGGTGGAATCTATCAATGTTGGTGCCACAGTATTATATCCTTAACTTGTGTGTGTCTGTGTGTGTGTGTGAGAGAGAGAGAGAGAGAGAGAGAGAGAGGAAAGGAGGGGCAGGAGAGAGAGAGAGAGAGAGAGAGAGAGAGAGAGAGAGGTGGGTAGCAAGGAATAAGGAGGAGATTGTAAAAGTAAAATAGATTGAGAAATAAGCAAAGTAGAAATAGAAGATAAGTATACCATAATTCTATTTATGTTAGGAGAGAGAGAAAATGATACTGGGCATGGATGTTAGAATGAAGAATTGGTAAGGAAATCAGGATCCAAAATTGAACTATTTCATAGATTTTGGGAGAAATGATACAGGAGGAATGTAATAGAGTGATATCTTCAAGAAAACAAATACACTGGAGTCCAAAATTAAAGAAACAAACCACTATTTCCGAAGCCTGTGTCTAATTCACAATATAATCATACAAACTGTCAACAGATGTCCATAAGATCATGTTCTGCATGCAAGATGGCATTCCAGTCAATGGACAACCACGCCAATGATGACATGGCACCTATCAAATGGGCTAGTATTTAACAGGCAGTCTCACATCCACAATCTGTGTGTACACAGTCACATACGGTGCAGTATGGCACAGAGAAGATGCCTACCAGACTCTCTGCAGTGGAGGGCCATAGGAAGAATGGAAATGGGACAATCACAAATTGATGTTGCCCAATGCCTTAATGTGAATCATTCTGTTATTTCTCAGATGTGACGAGAGTTTATAGAGACCAAAACTGAGTTCCGAAGACTAGCACAGAGTTGATCACATGCGACATTTGGCTGTAAGGGCACAACTGTACCACCTTAGTACTGCATGCCAACTGGCATCTGACCTAGCAGCATCTACTGGATGTATTGTGTCAAAGCAAACTGTGTACAGAAGGCTTCAGCAAAGTGGCCTTTATTGTTAGAGACCTGCTGTATGTGTACCTCTGATGCACCTTCAAAGAAAGAACATCTAGAGTCAAGTTGTAAACATGCCACCTGGATGATCAAACAGTGGGCCAATGTTCTTTTCACAGACGAGTCACTATTTGATCCGGAGAGTGATTTTCGAAGGATTTGCACCTGGAGGGAATGTAGAACACAATGTCAGGACCCAAACAGTGTGGAGAGAGAATGATATTAAGGAGTAGCACTAATGGTGTGGCAAGGGATTATGTTGACAACTCTTCATGAAATTGTACAGGTGAATCAAAAAGGTTTAACTGCTGTCAGGTATTGTGAAGAGATCAGACTTTGTACTGATGGACAATTATGCTCGACATCATAGAGCATGGGTAACTAATCTTTTCTTGGAAATAGGAGGTACTACACACATGACATGGTCTGGTCAGTCTCCCGATTTGAATCCCGTAGAGCATGTCTGGGACGCACTAGGGAGACTGGTTGCATCACGTCAGCATCCACCAACCACTCTCCAACATTACGAGTAGCTCTGCATGAAGAATATGCATTATTGTTTCAACATGATACTGATGACATCATTCACAGCATGCCCCTTCATTGTCAGTCCTGTATTGCTGCCAGAGGTGGTCACATCCCCTTCTGAGAACATTAACCAGTTGTCGGAATGTGTGTACCAATCCATTAAGTTGAGAAAAACGAACATGTTTGTCTACCATTATGCATATTGCAAATGTTTATGTTCTGTATTCTTTACACTGCCTCTACTCTACCATCTCCTGTTTATACTGTTTCATGGCAAAATAAATGCAACCTTGCAAAATAACCATCTTTGCTTTAATTTTGGACACAAGTGTAGTGTAAATGAACATCATTTAGTATGTCACGTTTAGGAGAATGGAGCAAAAGGGCATGGGGAGGAAGATTGGAGACTTTGAACGAGGGGAAGAGAGAGGAAAAATTTGAAGTTCAGTTCTTTCTTTTAAGAATCACTTTCCAAAAATCTATTATTTTTCGTTGAATACTTTTTCTGACATAAGGCACCATATCTATTTCAATTAGATAAATAGCCTCTTCAGTTTCCCCATCCTTTCCTTCTAGTGAATTCATTCATTGAAATGCTAAGAAAAGCTATGCAATTTCAGATTACCACTCCACTCCCAGAACCATTACATCATGGGAAAACTGATACAAGAGAGTGTTCTCCATGACGACACTAGTGCATACACTTGTGTTAGGCCACTTTTTGGCATTAATGTGCATTCCAAAGTGAGCAAAGCCATAACTTCAGTTTGCAGAAGACAAGAACAATCAATTTTATTAAGAAACATGTAGCTACAATAGGACTTTCATGTTTTTCTGTTGATTGTGCAAGACATCTTCAGTTGCATACTTTGTTTTGGGACAATAATAAGTTTGAAAACTGTAATCAGCCAAGGCAGGTATCCATCATTACAGACACTACACTGTATGGTACAAAGTGTCTTGTTCTGTGTTTAATAGGATGAGCAGCAGCTTATGGCCTGTAATTAGGTGGGCTTAAACCCATACAGCTACTGATGAAATAAGTTCAGTAAGAAAACTGAGCCCAACATCTCCTACTTGAACTTGGAACAACTATGTTGTGCTGTGGATAATATTGTGCAGGGTAATGTGATAGGGTGTTAATTCCATCTGTCTGGTAATGGAAGAGGATATGAACAAGGCACACTTGTCTGAGTCAATCAAATGCCTCTTTTCAATCTGAAGATCAGCAATACGGGACATACTTATGGCAGAGGTGGTTTAGTGGCACAATTGTTTTTGTTGTATCTGGAATAAAACTGATTTAATAACTGACCTGACTGGAGTTTCTGTAGGTTTTGTGATGAGGACATTTACTTTATAACTAGCAGAAATACATTAGTTGACTGTATCCCATCCAGGAAGTACTTCACTTCCACTTGCATTTATACTCATAAGCTCGGCTTCAGCCATTTGAAGCTTACTGTATGGCAAATTTTGCAGCACCTCTGATGCTGTTGCACTGTAGAAGGTTTTCTCTGTGAGGAATGTGAGGAGCAATCTTTTTTCAAATTTTCTGGAAAATATCTGTGGCCCTGGCAATTGCCACTGCAAACTACTAGTTTTGATATAGACCGAACAGTATATTGAAAACAGTATATTTTTGTGTGAATATGTGATGAATGAATGCATACTCACTCAAAAATCAAGTAGAAAGTAACAGGTGTATATTATCTGGTAACATACTTAAAAGAGCCAACAGTTTTAAGAAATCATTTCTGCTAATTATATGCAACAAGTTTTATGTGGAGTACACTACAGCAAATGCATCTTGTGTGTATGTGTTTTTTTGTGTCAATAGTACTGTATTGTTATGTTCTTTATTTTCTGTATCTTTCCCACATTTTCCATTACTGCAAGATATTCTCTCAGTATTTGCCAACATTTTCACTATTCTTTTACACATACCGACTGTGTGACTGACAATCTTCGCAAATTCTGCTCATTTCTGATTTCCTCCAAGTCAGCAGCTTTATAAACGTTAATCAGCAGTTGTGTCAGTGAAAAATAATGATTGTATGGCTTTTTTTGGCTGGGACACCCCATTTGGGGTATTCGGCAGCCTCGTGCAAGTCTTTTTATTTGATGCTGCTTTGGTCACTTGCACATCAGTGATGATGAAATGATGATGAGAGCAGTACAACACCCAGCTCCTGAGTGGGTGAAATCTCCAAACCATCCAGGAATCAAACATGGGTTCCCTCCATGGCAATCAGCCATGTGACCACTTAGCTACAGAGGCAGACGTTTTAGTAACAATAACATTAAAGAGCAATGTCAAAAAAGATTCCAAATCATAATAATGACAGAAGAGTTAAGACAGTAAATATTCAGTGCCAAAGAACAAATACAAAGCAATGGGCTACTGATAACATCCAGGGTAAGAGTTGAACAGAAAAGGTAACATTTCTGGGTATTAATGCAGATTTTGCACAGTCTCAGCATCAAAAATTTTTATTATACTGTCACAAGCTATGGTGCATGCAATGTGGCATATTTGGCATCACTGGTTGGCATGCTGGTGATGACCAATTCAAACCCAAACTACTCATAATTATTATTTTATTTAGTATTAACTGTTTCTGGAATGTTGTTTGTGATGTTTTTATATACCGGAATATTTGATGCTTATAAAATATCATTATTCTGAAATAATTGATGTTTGTGTAAATAATTGCACTCTCCATCCAGGAGTTCAGTTCTGTTCTGGTCAGTAAAAAATGTTCTTTCAGTTCCAAGTGTTGTACTTCATTAACATCCCTGCCTTCAAATTTGGAGTTTAATGTAGTTTTGACATGGTGTTGTTAGGTGAAAACTCAGGCTACTTCAAAACATTTACATCATGGTGGCTCCAATTAGGCAAAATAAAAGCCATTGCCAACACATACAGGAACAGCAATACAAGCAGTACATCCTCCATAAGATATGTATTGTAGTAACACGGTTCACGTTTTCCATCGCACTTCACATAGCATAGACCGGGAACTGTCTCCTAGGCAGGCCCGATGTGAACTAACTGGGCACGGCCCGTGCTGCCTGAGTTGTTGTTGTTGTTCCACTGGCAGAGGTCTCGGCCAAATTCTCGCGTGCCGTCTGGTGGATGGGACTCTACTTGGGGCAACTACCGTCCGTGACACGCCGTGCCGATGTGCGCCTCCCGCAATCTTTCTGGTGGCTACTGCACTCCTCCTCCTTCGAGGGGTGAAGCCACTGTGTTGGAAGGTGGAGCGTCGTGCAGGAGTGATGACCTCCATGTCCATCGGAAGGCTGGAGTCAAGGGGATCTGCCAACTCTAAAGCTGGAACCTTCGAATAAAGCTGGAAGTGACCCACACAAAGAGGCCCCTGTCACCCCACCACTGGAGCCCGGGACAGAACGGGAGACAATCCAGTGAACTCCGGATCCTGGTCCACCTCGGGAGGGGCAAGACCCAGTGTGAAGGCCACAGGTGAACCAGCCTCCTGAGAAACTGGGCCTGCGAGGGGGGACGGCTCTTGCTGGGGCATCTCTAACAATGACGATGCCGGTGCTGGAGCTACTTTGAGGCTGCCAAGGCTGAGAACCATCACAGTGCGGCGGAGTCACAGGGGGGAGGGGCGGCAGCGTCCCCTGAGAAACCAACACGGGTGCCGGCAATGGGGAAGACGGTGCCCGAGGGGTCGGAGGGTGGGTGCCCAAACGTGGACGTATCTGATTTTGGTGACACTGTACCTCCTGGTCCCCCGCCTGCAAGGTATAGAGCCAGCGGCCATTGCGGCGCAGGACCACCACCTGTCTCCAAAATGGATTGCGACCAAACCCACGTGCCCAGACCGACATTCCCTGTCGGAAAGCCGGGTACTCCGTTTTGCAAAGACTGACGAGGACCAAGCCGGAGGAGGTGCAGCAGAGTCCTAGGTTGGCACCCGTGGAGGAGTCCTGCGGGGTTGCGTTGTCCCATTGGTGTGGTCCGGTATGCCGTCAGGAAAAATGTCAATGCCTCCTCTGCAGGAAATTCGTGCACATACTTTTTCATCTGCATCTTAAAAGTGTGCACCATGTGCTTGGCTTTGCCATTCAATTGTGGATGAAAGGGGGGAGAGCAAACATGCCGAATACCGAAGCGCCTACAAAAATCCTGGAAGGTCTGCAAAATAAACTGAGGTCCATTGTCCGAGACCAGGGTGACTGGCAGACCTTCCACATGAAAGATTTTTGCTAGTGCCTGGATTGCAACTTCTGAAGTGGTTGAGGAGCAGTGAACCACATATGGGAATCGGGAATAAGCATCAATGACAATGAGCCAAAAGCCATTGAGAAACGGGCCCGCAAAATCGATGTGAACATGTTCTCATGCCTGGGTTGCAGGCGGCCATGAAGAGAATGCTGACCTGGGAGATGCCTGTTGGCTCGCACACTGGGAACAGGCGGCCACCAAGTGCTCAATTTCTCTGTCAATACCGGGCCAGTACACATGTCTGCGAGCCAAGGTTTTAGTACGGGAAACACCCCAGTGCCCCTCATGTAATAACATGAGGACTTCCCTTCGCAAACTTGCAGGAACAACCACGCAAGGAGCTGTATCATCGGTAGCCAGAAGGAGAATTCCTTCCAAGACAGAGAGGCGGTCTCATAGAACAAAATAATTATGAAGAGGGTCCGAGGCCCGGCCTGGAGGTCGGGATGACCACCCCTGCTGAATGAGGTCAACTACTTGCCGGAGAACTGGGTCAGCTGCCATTTCCCTGGCGACTCTAGAACTAGTGATCGGGAAGCCATCAAGCACTTGGGGGGATGCCACATCCAAATGAAAACACATAATCTCCTCTCGATCGAACTGAGGATCCGGGCCCACCGGAAGATGGGAAAGAGCGTCTGTGTTGGCATGCTGTTTAGTAGGGCGAAAATGAATGTCATAATGGTACTTAGAGAGAAACAAGGCCCAGTGCTGTAGTCTGTGGGCTGCCCTTTCCGGAATCTGAGAGGCGGGGCCAAATAACGATATTAAGGCTTATGGTCAGTGATTAACTGAAATTTCGTGCCATACAAGAAAGGGTGAAACTTGGTAACAGCATAGACAATGGCCAAAGCCTCTTTTTCCACCTGGGAGTAATGGGCCTGTGCAGGACTAAGAGTTTTAGACGCAAACCTCAGTGGCTGCTCGGAACCATCCGTGTTGCAATGGGCCAGGACCGTCCCCACCCCATACTGTGAAGCATCTGTAGCTAGGACCAACGGCTTATGGGAGTCAAAAGTAGCCAAACAAGGCACTGACATGAGGAGGCACTTCAACGAGGTGAACGCTCCCTTGCATGCAGGCGACTAATCAAAAGGAATGCCCTTGCGCAGAAGGCAGTACAGGGGTCTGGCTATAGTGGAAGCCCTGGGAATGAACAGGTGGTAATAGGCAATCTTGCCTAAAAAAGCTTGTAACTCCTTCAGCGAAGTGGGCCGCGGAAGGTTGGCGATACCTTGGACCAAACTTCCTAGCGGCTGGACGCCGTGCTGAGAGATGGTGTAGCCCACATACTCAATGGACGGTTGGAAGAAGTTTGACGTATGCAGGTTGCAACGCAAGCCCACGGACCTGAATTTGAGAAAGAGGGTGCGAAGGTTGTGTAAGTGTTCCTTCATGCTGCGGCCTGTGACAATTATGTCATCCAGGTAAATAATACAATGAGGGATTGTCGACGTGACGTGCTCAAGATAATGCTGGAAGATCGCCGGGGCACTGGATATTCCGAAGGCCAACCGCTGGTATTGGTAAAGGCCAAACAGGGTGTTGATGACTGCCAGTCGTTTGGAGTCCTCATCAAGTGGTATCTGATGATAAGCCTCCGAAAGATCGATTTTCGAAAAATATTGGCCTCCCGCCATGACGGAGAACAATTCATCAGCACGAGGCAAAGGATAGGTGTCCACCACCAATTGGGAATTAATGGTGGCCTTGAAATTGCCACAAAGACATAATTTTCCTGAGGGAAAGACCGTGCAGGGTAGCAGCCCACGCCCGGTAAGACTGATGGGGCTGTTTCTTGCATTGATAGAACTCAACCCTAGCTGCCACAACATGCGTGCGGTGGCGATAATATGAAGACAGCAATGAACACAATGCGTCAAAAGACAAGGATGAGGTTTCCTGTGACGGCGCTAGCTGCCGCAAAACTTGATACAGCGAGGGAGATATGCAAGACAAGAAAAGAGCTCGACATACCTCCACATCGGCAACATGAAACGCCTGGAAATACTGCCGAAGGCGATGTTCATATGCGTCCCAATCCTCTGCCGTCTCGTCATATGGGGGAAAGAGAGGAGGGAATGGCGCTGGAGCACACTGCATGGAGGACAACGCCGGAAGCACTTGTTTCATGGAGGCCATGAGCTCCGTCTGCTGCTCAACCAAAACCCGCACTAAATCCTCCATGCTGTGGATAAGCTGCGAAACCAGAACAACGATGTAACACGTGAAAGAACAACCCTACTCATCACCAAATTGTGTAGTAACATGGTTCACGTTTTCTGTCGCACTTCACATAGCGTAGACTGGGAACTGTCTCCTAGGCAGGCCCGATGTGAACTGACTGGGCACGGTCCGTGCTGCCTGAGTTGTTATTGTTCCATCGGCAGAGGTCGCGGCCAAATTCTAGCGTGCCCTCTGGTGGAAGGGTCTCTACTTGCGGCAACTACCATCCGTGACGCGCCGTGCTGATGTGCACCTCCCGTGATCTTTCTGGTGGCTACTACATGTATACTCAGAGGACAGATGGATTCCAAAACAGCAGTACATCATCTGCACATCAGGCATCCATCAGTGTTCTCCAGAGATATAGGTCAGGATCTGGCAAAATGGCTGAAAAGATCTGACCAGGTCAGCAGATGCAACATATAGGTGACATGATATGTTTGGCAATTGTGTGCTTTTACTTGGATGGCCCAGCCCAGCAGTGGTTCAGGAAAACTGAAGAGAAGCTGAATAGCTGGTACAAATTCCAGGCTGAATGGAAGAAAATGTTCTGCAACAATCAGCAGCAAGTCCATTTGGTGGAAGAACAGGTGAAGAAAAGACACCAACATAATGGGGAAACAACACAATTGTACACACACATGTTCTGGCTTTATGTCACACCATAAATAAAAATATGACAGAAGCCAACAAAATCTCACACTTGATTAAAGAAGTCAGGTACAAACCTCTTTTTGGGAAAGGATATCACAATAACTGATGAATTCATCAAGTGATGCCAGTGAACTGAGGAAATGCATGGAAAAGAGTCGGACAATAAAGGTATGAGCGACTGCCGAATGTGGTCCCTATGACAGTTGTGGAAGACCACCATGAGCTCACCACTTTCATATTCCAGACAGCAAGAGAAGACATACAGCACTGTAGGGCAGCTAGAAATGTCAGATAAAGTATACAAGGGATAGTAGCCATGAATGTCAACCCCATATATCAGGAGATAATAGAGAATGTCGAGAGGGGGTGGGTAATCCTTCAGGCTTTGCCAGTGGTCTGTTGATATCTTGAGATGTCAGGTATTCTGCCACGTATCAGCATTATTCATACAGGATATTTCAACAATGTGATTCATTATCTTCATTAGGTACTACCTGAGACTGCTTGTTAAGTGGAATGGGTTGAGTAGTCGACTATTTAGACCTATGTCCTTCCCCCTGAATGGCTGGTTCAGGTATCCTCTCTGCGGAATGCCAGATCTCAGCCTGGCAGATTAGACTGAAGAGGGAATGCCTAATGACACTTCTAGCAGGAGTGGACCACAAAGGGAACACCTGGAACTGGCTGTGGATAGGGATAACTGTAAGTATATACTGGACCCATTCCACTCAATGAGCAGTCTCAGGTAGCACCTGATGAAGACAAGGAGTTATGTTGTTGTGAATGACATTGATATCTGGCAGAACACCAAATACCTCAGCATGTCAAGGAGAGTTTAACAATCTTCGGCACCAATCTCCACCATTTTTTGAACATGCTATAAAGAATTAACTCTGCCAGCTACAGCTTATGTCACAACCATCAAAGGACAACCCTCTGTCAAATACAATGTTCCACAGAAAAACAAACATTTTGAGAACTGATTAGATTAGATTAGATTAGTACTTGTTCCATAGATCACGACCACGACACTTCATAATGATGTGGAACGTGTCAGGTTATTAAAAGGTGTCTATAGAAGGTATTACATTAGACAAAATATTACATGACACTCAATATTTTTAATTTTTTTGTTTGTGGGGGTTGGGAAATTACCCACTTACTATATCCAAAATTTCATCTAATGAGTAGAAGGAGTTGCCATTAAGAAATTCTTTTAATTTCCTTTTAAATACTATATGGCTATCTGTCAGTCTTTTGATGCTATTAGGTAAGTGACCAAAGACTTTTGTGGCAGCATAATTTACCCCCTTCTGAGCCAAAGTTAGATTTAACCTTGAGTAGTGAAGATCATCCTTTCTCCTAGTGTTGTAGCCATGTACACTGCTATTACTTTTGAATTCGTTCGGATTGTTAATAACAAATTTCATAAGTGAATATATACATTGTGAGGCTACAGTGAAGATTTCTAGCTCTTTAAATAAGTGTCTACAGGATGATCTTGGATGAGCTCCAGCAATTATTTTGATTACACGCTTTTGTGCAATGAACACTCTTTTACTCAATGATGAGTTACCCCAGAATATGATGCCATACGAAAGCAGAGAATGAAAATAGGTGTGGTAAGCTAATTTACTGAGATGTATATCGCCAAAATTTGCAATGAGCCTAATAGCATAAGTAACCAAACTCAAATGTTTCAGCAGATCCTCAGTGTGTTTTTTCCAGTTCAACCCCTCATCAATACATACACCTAGAAATTTTGGATATTCTACCTTAGCTACTGAGAACAATGTCCTGGAATGTTTTCACAGTAAGCACATTGTAAGCTAAACTACAGAGAGAGAAGACAAGTGTTCAATGACTATTACATCACAGGAGGTCAACCATGACATCAGTCCTATTCATGCCAGTTCACTGCAAATGATTATAGCTGACCTGTTGGATGAAGCGCATCACCATATCCCCAAACATGCCCTAGGTGTTCCCCACCACCTACAGGGGTACCAGCTGCTCACCTAGCCACCAAATTCAGGAAAACCAAGTGAGTTGATTATTTATGGAGGTGAGGCCACTAAGAGGAAATTCTTCTATGGATGACAGTCACTAAGATGTCAGGAAATCTAACTGGAATCATCACTGATGGCCAATCAATCTGGGTGCTAATCAATTCATGTGATTCTTTTTCTGTAATGTTGAGTGATTATCATCATTATCATCATAGCAAATGTGTTAAAGGAGCAAATGGAAAACTTAAATTGCTGACAAGAACATACATTGCAAGAATAACTACCAGTGATAGAATGCAGTCTTTTGAATTTGTCATTTTAGCAGATTGCAACAGTATTAGAAAAGGATAGTTGCTACTCACCATATGGCAGAGACACTGAGCCGCAGACAGGCACAACAAAAAGACTGTCAGAAAGTGATCTTTTGACCAACAAGGCCTTTATTCAAAATAGACAACATAAACACACACAAACACACTCAGGCAAACACAACTCACACACACTTGACCATAGTCTCTGGATGCTGAGGCCACACTCTCAGCAGAAGCCTATGATAGGAAAGGCAACTGAGTGTTGGGGGTAAGAAGAAGCCTAGGGCAGGAAGGCTGTACCTTTGGATTTTTACACCTGTGCAGAAAGTAGGAGTATCGGATAAGTTAGTAAAGGGCTACTTTGGATGGTATCATATCCTTTGTTGCTTGTCGGATGTCACATATGAAGTTGAGGATTATGATCTTTTATCAGGAAGGCAACAGTGCAGAGATGTCTTCCACATCCTCCATATGAAGCCTTACAATGGCCCAATGCAGAGATCGACACTGAGAGACACAAGCAAACTGAAGACCCACTCAACAATAGCAAAGCTTCAGTGATAGAGCCTACCTTTGATGCTCATCATAGTGAAGAGGATGTAACAACAAGACGAGAATGCAAGGATCCACCAGCACTGCCATCCAGAGGACCACTGACAAGATGAACGAGAAGATACATGATGCTGTAGTCAACTTCAATGAGAAATTCTGAGCAGCAGGTCACTGTCTCTCAATGCTATGAGCTATGGCACACACAGTGTGGTGTAGTGGTTGGTATCACAGCTGCCTTGCTGTGTGTCACCAGTTCAAACCTGACATCAGCAATTAATATTCATAATTTCTGGAATGTTTTTGAAATACATTATCTTATGTTTGTAATGTCTGTATATTCTGGAATATTTGATGTTTGTGAAAATAGTTGCACTCTCTGTCCAAGAGCTCAGTTCTGTTCTGGCTGTGAGCTGGTGTCAGTAATAAATGTGCTTTCAGTTCTAAGTGTTATTCTTCACTGACATCCCTGCATTGGACTTAGCCTTGACTGTGGTTTTGATGTGACAGTACCATTTTAGATTAAAGGTTTATTACTTAAACTACTCATAGGTTGTGGAAAAATAGTTCACTTCCATCTGAAATTCTGGTTTTGTGTCATGAAAATATTTTTGTGTATATAGTTTTATTTTCTGACTAGACTTACTTTAATTTTACAGGTATACACCATTTTTATTAACAAAAATAACTAGGAATATGATGCACAAGAGCTTACAAACAATGCAAGTCTTCATTATCACATTGTCAGCAGTGGCAAGTATTCTTGCTGAAGACAATGAGATTCACCCAGTGAATTCTAGTCCAACTCAAGAAATTACACAGACACCATTTCTCAACCACGAAACATCTGGACATGGTAAGACTTATTCATATTGGTCTGTGTTACCATATCTCACATGTGCTTTGGTGCTGACATTTTTTAGGCTCTTTCGAAACACTTTTGCATATAGCAGCAATTTATATATTTTTCATTGTTTTACATTGATGTATTCCTTCATGTTCAAGAATGGCTGTCAAATACTCATAATGCCTACATTTTGTGACCATTTAAATTTGACTATCAATCCAACAATTCAATCTATCTCATGTGATGCTTGTGTCATTAAATATCTGTAAAAGTCTTGTTGTGCTATCAACCATGTTGTTTGCAGTGCAGGATTCCATGTTGATATGCAGGTGGATAGTGCATTAAGTGGTAGGATCCACCTGTTCATTAACTGCGTCAAGATTTTAGTAGATCAAATGTCTGATGAGTTGCACAGCTCCTCAAAACAATAGACATTCCTCATATATTCTAAAAGTCGTTACTGCACAAAATGTGCACATTAGATAGGTGCATTGTCAGCTGAGAGGGTTCCAGTTATGAGGAAGATTCATAACTGGATGTGCTCAGTATTTAAGTACTAGGAACCAGTCATACATTTTCAAAAGGGCACACAATGTGAGCTCCAAGGATTGTGAATCCCTTGCCTTGGTCCTACTCATTCACAAAGTAGAGTAAAAACTATGACACTGCATACAAAGAACTAATTTTTCAGCATTCAAGCACCCTCCTGCCACAGTTGTTGCACCAGGTGAGCTGTTTTTCATGATGAGCCCACAAGGTTCAAGTGAAAGAAGAAGTCTGCAGGAGTAGTTCATATGTACATGTAAGTTAGAACAGAGTTTTCAAAAGAATGTTGTCTGCATGACCACTATAGGTCTGGCTGGCCATGTGCTATACTTGTATATGTTGACTTCTGCCAAGTCAGATATCTGTTGGTCATTGTCATCTGCTCTTTATTAAATATTGCAACATCCAGTTTCTCATAATATTAGATTTATGGGTGACTGCTTATTGATCTATCTAGTGCTGTATCCATAGGATTGGTGGAATGATTCATCACAAACCTAATGAAAAATCAAAGTGATTATTTCAGTCTAAATTGTGAGATGAATCAAATGATTATTGCTAACCATCATTTGAGGCTTACTGCATACAAAAGAAAGAACTGGTTTTGAAATATGATCTCATAAGATATCGCATATAGTTAATACATGTACAGGGAGACTTCAAAAAGTAAGTGCTACACACTAAGACTAGTGGATAAAAAGAGTTGAGTACATGCTCTGGCTCGATGTCAACAGGACATTAAATACAATCTTCCATCCTTACATGTTCTCGGTTTCCTCCCAGTTCTACTGTAGTACAGGTAACAGGTGCATCACACTGTAGGAGTGAAATGGTGAGGTAACTGGAAATGTACTCCAAAGTTGGAATACATAAGACAGTACAATTCTTGTGGGCGAAACATCTAAATTGCACACAGATTTACTGACAGGTCTGGCAGTATATGGACCAAATGCAACGTTCCATCCAGGCATAGTGAAATGGTCCCAGTGGTTCAACCAAGGCCACACAGACTTGTCATGATGATCAGGAAGGACATTCATTAACCTTGACCTCAGATAACAATGTCCAGGCAATTGAGGAACTGGCACATAGCAATTTCAGAGTTTCTAACAATGAGGACAAGCACACAGCAGTTCTTGAATATCTCCATGACCAAGGAGGGGATTTCTATTGAGGAACTGAATGACTGGTAGAACATTTTAACCATTGTTTACTAGGACTTTGGGTCTATGTTGAAAAATAGTGTCAGGTATCTGTGTCACTTCACAGTGTAGTTTAGCAATCAATACCACTTACTTTACCTGCCATAATAATGCCTAGCTTACCTTTTGAAGTCTCCCCAGTAAACAAAAGCCATGCACTCTGGTGTGCACACAATTGCTTGCAGTGAATGTAACACGTTCTAGTGGGGCAGACAAGTGGGAACAGTGAGATGTGCTTTAAAGAGCACACACTATTCAGAATCAACAATACAGTGCTTATCACAATTGAGGACTGTTTTACCAGTAGATGATAAATGCAAAAAAGTAAATTTTCAAGAAAATGCATTTTTAAGTGTTACACCAAATGACTAATTAGATAAATGAGGTAATTTAACATTTACACTGCTCTCCAGGCATGATTATGATTTTTGTCTCAGAGTAGAAGAACAAAGTTTATGAGTGTCAAAAGTCAATAAATGGAGCAAAGTATATTTGTTATACTTTTCCATAAATGTTTGATAAGCAGAAGTACAAAATAGCAACAAACATTATTAAAATACAACATGAAATACTTGATACAACCCACCAAACTGGAAATCTGTTTATTACTTTCAACAATGTCCTTATAAAAGTCTTCTGCTCCTTCTATAGATTAAAATGCCTAGCAAGTTTTCTTTGTTGATCATATTCTTCATTTCCAAGGTGGCTGCTTCCCTGATTTCCTAGCTGCAGTTTCTGGATTTCCGTACCTCAAACTCTATGGGACTTCCATTATAAGTGTCCAGTACTGATAACAGTACCTTCTTCTAAACAGTTTCATAAAACATCACTCTCTGAGCAATTACTCTCAAATGTATCTTAGATTGTGGGCCTGTAGTGCTCTGGGCATGAAATCCTTTGTTTCCCAATCTGTATTTAGTATCCAGTTGAAGCCATGTTGTTCCACAACTTCATAACATTCAGGTGGTGAAAGAATATCTTCCTTTTTTTATAGTCTTTTTCAACTCTACCAAACACTCTGTCAGGAGGCATTTAGCGGTAAACACAAGTAGGGAAATAGTGTATACCAGCTTATTAAATTGCCTGGTCTCTTCCACGAATGCCATTAGTATGCCCATTCTTGCTGTATTTTTATTTTAGCTGGTACAGGAATCAGAAAATAAATTAATTTCATTTTGACCGTCTTCTGACTGGGACACCTCAAGGTTTCTGAGAAAATTCTATAGAGCAGAGGCCATGGGGTTATATTCTTTTGGTCCTTCTGTCTCAAGCCAAGTATAAAAGCAATCTTTTCCCTTGACTGTGCTCAGGAATGAATCATAATGTACAAACTGCATAGTCAAACCTGTCTTGAACAGAATACTTCACCTACAGAGAGCTTAGGTACCAGCTAATTCTGTTGTATATCAAAACATACGTCAACCACAGTTGGATTTATGATTTTCCTCCTTCTTTATTGCATAGAACTTTTTTGCATACAGTTTGTGTAACATGTGGTTTGCTATTAATTGATTCTCTTTCTCCAAATCTTGATCCTTTTTTTTAATTTTTGAAGACCAGTCTGGCACACTGAGTATGTACTTGTATGGGGAGGTTTAAATGACACATTAAAGCAGTGATAGTAAATATGTTTGTAATTCAATAAAGAGCAAACAGAAAGGCCTGACAACTCCCTTCCTTCACAAAAATGTTTCCATGTTTTGACTGTATTCAGCTCATATGGTAAATATCATCTATTGGACTTTTTTCTTGAATAGTGGCTCTCTCTACATATACAGGGTGGCACATGAAATGTGTTACCAATTGTTTCTTTCACAATTTACGACACACATTAGATATCCCGCTGGTATCTCTACAGCAGTACCAGCAGAACTTTGAAAAACAAATTAGTTATGAAATGATGTGTAATTCATGATTCTGCCACTAGGAGACTAGTAAGCAGCAATGGCTGACAATGGAAGACTAACGACACAGCAACGATCGGCCATTGTGTTACTTTTTCATGAAACGAAAAACCTTGTTGTGACTCAGAGGCATTTTCGACAACAGTTTAACACACAATCCACGGGTTGTATGATAAATTTGTACAGGAAGGAACAGTATTGGAAGCGAAGCGACCTCAGCCTAAGCCTTTTTGTTTGTCGGAGAATATTGAAGTGGTACAAGTTTCTGTACAGAGAAGTCCCAGGAAATCATGTAGAAAGGCAGCAGTGCAACTGGGAATATCCAGATGCTTCGTTCAACGCATTCTTAAAAGTGACCTCCATACGTACCCATACAAGATGAACTGTGCACAGAAGCTCACTGAAGAACACAAGCAGCAGAGACTACTGTTTGCTCAGTGGGCGGAGTATAGGGGAAGAAACTCTCAACAACATTTGGTTTTCAGATGAGGTGCATTTTCATTTAGGTAACAAACAAAATGTATGCTTTTGGGCCACTGAAAACCCACAAGTGCTTCATGAACGACAACATTATGCTCCAAGGATTACAGCGTGGGCAGAAATTTCCAGTTTCTTTGAAGAAACTGTGAACAGTGAGCATTATTTGAACATGTTTCACAATAGCTTCATTCCACAGCTTCTTGCTCCTGCCTTGCCCTTCAACACACAGTGGTTCATGTAAGATGGAGCAAGGTCACATACTGCAAACAGTGTGTTGGAGTTTTTACACGAGCATTTTGACATGCGGATCATTTCACTCAGGTTTCCAGGTCGCTTCAATGACAGACAAAATTGGCCCGCCAATAGTCCAGACCTCAATTCATGTGACTTTTTTCTTTGGGGGTACCTAAAGAAAAAAATTTTCCCAAAACGTCCACGTGATTTAATGGAGCTCACAAGACTTATTCTTCAAGCTTGCAGTGAAATTACGGAAGACATGTGACACAGGGTAATCACTAACTTCAGTGTTCATTTGAAGGAAGTTAGGAAATGAAATGGTGGACATATAGAGCATGTGCTGAGTTAGAACAAATGTCCATGGATGGCTCTTCATTGTAGTATATGTTCCTTTCAGATTGAATTGACAATAAAGTTTCTATTCAAAAACAATATGGTAACACATTTCGTGTGCCACCCTGTATATGTTTTATATGTTTTGATATTATTCTTTACAGCTTGTGCAATGTCCTCATCCTTAGTAGTGCTATGGTCTTCCCCTAAGTTTTCAATCTATCACTTCCTTGTTACGTGAAATTTATTGGCCAGATTTGAGAATGTGTCTTTGGACATCCCTGATGTTGCATGAAACACTGTGGCACATTCAGGTACAGTTTGGTCATCTTTTCTCCTTATGCTGTGCTTTATCAAAACAGTATTCTTCCTTTTTGCTTCTTTCTTGATGTTCCTGTATTTTGGTGATGTGATTACCTCTATTTTAGTAATATTTTATCCTGGTTAATTTTGTTTAAACTATCCACGAAAAGTTGTGATATCATCGTAAATGAGAGCAGCTGCTCTGTACTATTTTCTTCCTAACACTTTTGGGTCCAGTGATGTATCTGGTAGTTCATGTGAACAGGCAGTAGCTGGCATTTTCTTGTTCTTGATGAACTTCTTGGATGATTTCACTCTCAACCTGGACTTCCTACCACTCAGTTACATGTATACCATTTTCTGAATCACTCATATTAACCTCCATTTTATAGTTTAACAGACTACTCTTTTACTGCAAACTTGTCTCTGACAATTTTTAATTTAACACTGAAATTTGCCGAACAACCAAAACTGGAAGCGAAAATAAAATAACTTTTCGATTGCACAGCTGTTTGGCGAATATCACTGTTAACTATTTGACCATCCACTGTCCCATGTCCACAATGGATCATCAGAGACTGTCTCTGACAACACTGGCTTGAACTGAGTGATAATACTGCAACTTAAATAATTAAAACAATATTGATTGTTTATTAAGCTGTATCAATTTGATGATATATATGTTTAGAAAAACAACATTGAAAAGTTATCTAACCACTTAACAAAAATAAATCACTTTTCTTAGATCTTGTTCCAATGAGAGCAGATGACGTGTTGCTGCAGGACAGATGGCCAAATATGAAGAAACCAGTTCCTTATACAAATAGTGCTGGAATGTCAAATGCCATTGATGCAGAGCCTCAGGCATCAGCTAGTATATCCTATCAAATTCCACACACTGGTAAGAAGTTTTCTTTCTGTATTCTCAGTTCACAATGTTTAAAAATATTGAAGGAGACACTCTTGTATAGCACTACTGGAATATATTACTACCAACGCATTTATAAATATTATGTCCAACAGGATTTCCTGTGCCGGGCTTGCCACAGGGCGTAGATTACTATGGAACACCTTATCAACCACTAAATAATTTCTTACCTCTGAAGGAGCATCCTACAGGTCACAGGTGATTATGGTATTTGTCTTGCATTGACTCATCCTATGCGCTGCAGTTTGTCAACTAATGAAAATTTATTTTGTAATCAATTTGTATATGAAATACAATGACTGTCTCACTTCAGGATTGTTTAGTCTTTCTGTATCAAATTGTTAGATGTGCTGGTGTTTATGATGATAAAGATAAATACTAATTATATCATTCATAATATTTCTGTTCATAGATCAGTATTACATGTATACACAGATAACAAAGAAATAATGACTCAAAGATGGTTCACACTTAATCAATGGCTACGACAAGGATGATATAAGGGGCCACATTTCCAACATAACAACCCTACCACTTAATCTGATGACAGTTTCAACTTATGAATATGATACATATTGCTCCCTATCAAGTTGTTTAGTTCATAAATCAACAGGCATTTCCTTTGCCTGCAAGTACTTAATAACAATCCCACTTCTTTTCACACATTGTCTATTAAAATATACATTAGCACAAACATGTTTCAATCTAGAATGCAGGAGAGAATTTTGTGACAGTGTAACAGAACTCTGGCTGTCATGCTCTACAGCACGTGCCCGCAAAAGGCAAAGGTCCTGAGTTCAAGTCTCGGTCCAGCACACAGTTTTAATCTGCCAGGAAGTTTCATATCAGCGCACACTCCGCTGCAGAGTGAAAATCTCATTCTGGAACATCCCCCCAAGGCTGTAGCTAAGCCATGTCTCCGCCATATCCTTTCTTTCAGGAGTGCTAGTTCAGCAAGTTTTGCAGGAGAGCTTCTGTAAAGTTTGGAAGGTAGGAGATGGGGTACTGGCAGAAGTAAAGCTGTGAGGATGGGGCGTGAGTTGTGCTTGGGTAGCTCAGATGGTAGAGCACTTGCCCGCGAAAGGCAAAGGTCCAGAGTTCGAGTATTGGTCCGGCACACAGTTTTAATCTGCCAGGAAGTTTCAGCACTCCTATATTTTGACAACCTAGTGAAAAATCCCCATTTTTAAACACAATTCCAGGGTTAATAGCCTCCTTGAGATAGTGAAGGACTCTTTTTCATGCACTCCAATGTACTCTAGTAAATTTACAATCATACTGCCTAAAAAATAGGGTATAGTATGAGGTCCGTCAAAAAAATACCCAACCTCTGATTTTCCCATGCAAAATAGAGATGATAGTGCAGTGCAGGAATGAAGAGACCTTTATGTGTAAGGGTGATTTTCGTCCCCACCTTCCAGCATTTCAGTGGTGCCTGTCAGTCACTGAGTGAGGTGTTACACAATGTGTTTGTCGGATTACCAATTCTCTCAAGATAACTGAGCGTGTTGAGCAAAGATACTGCATCAGATTTTGTGAAAAGCTTGGTGATTCTCAAAGCAAAACAATTCATAAGATTCAGCAGGTGTGGACGGTGAAAAACTTGACAACTGTATCACGACAATGCCTCCGCACATTCATCCCACTTGATCCAAAATTTCTTAGCCAAACATGGAATTACATCCACTCACCAACCTCCCCACTCTCCAGACATGGCTCCTTGTGACTTCTCGTTGTTTCCAAAATTGAAGACGCCACTGGAAGGATCCCATTTTGAGGGTAGAGAAGAGATCATGCAGAACACGACAGCGGAGCTGAACACCAATCCAAAAGAAGATTTCCAGAAGTGTTTCCAGCAGTGGAAGGATTGGTGGGCTAAGTGTGTGCAAGCACAAGGGGCCTACTCTGTAGTGGATTAGAGTCCCAAGCCCATCAAGTACTCGAAATATTTTTTCTGGCCAAAGGTCAGATACTTTTTAGACAGGCCTCATATATGTCAGATCTTGTATTAGTATGCATATAAAGCAAACATCCCACTCAAACCTTATCACTCTGCACATCTCAATCTTCAATGCAGACTCAGTTGGTGTTTTACAGGAGTACAATCAAACATATTAAAGCATTTCAGCACATCTGCAGTATAACCCTACTGGTCAAGTTTTAAATTACCTTCCTCCCAGTTTCTAGCAATACACATGCCTACACAGGACTTTGCATTTCCTTGATCTTTAACTTCAAAATGATCAGATAATCCCTGATACTCTTTGGCTTTCACCACATTGTTATTACACAAGGCATAAAGTAATATACATACAAAGCAACAATTGCAAGATTTTTACCTGATCTCATAATGAACACACTATGTACGTATTTACAAAATAACTCAGTTCTCAAAGTACATTGTTTGCCTATACATTTCACTGTCTAGATGGTCATTTTAAATAATAAATGGCCTTGGGTAGTTCATAGACTTCGTGCCAGCATAGCGGTTGTAGGCAGTGGCTGGAGTGAGAAGTAGGCACGGTGAAATCTGTGGTGCAAGGGTCCTGTGGTTCCAACAGCTGCACAGGCAGAGAGACGTTCGCCGAAGGGAGCATCAGGAGCAAGTTGGTGAGTGACCATGCTGGTTTCAGTCAATTAACAGACACAGTCTGTGGATGGCCACGTAGGTTGATGACGAACATGTTCGTACCATGACGTAGCACACGGTGAGGGCCCAAATAAGGCGGCTGCAAGGCTGCTCGCACAGTGTCATCCTGTAGCATCACAAAGTCGCATGAAGCAAGGTGCTTGTGGATGAACACAAGTGGACATAGAAGGGGGAGGCAGAGGCACGCAACATATGTATGAATCTGTTCAACCAGAGTGAGAAGATCCACGGTAGCAGCTGACAGTGAGTCCTTGATGAACTCAGTGGGAAGGAGGCGGGGGGTTTGCCACATAGAATCTAAGTGAGTGAGGCATTCAAGTCTTCTTTATGGGCCAAGCGAATACCCAGTGGGACCCATGGGAGGGCCTCAGACCATAGGCCACCATGGCACATAAGCGCGGCCTGAGTGTGTGGTGTCACCGTTCGACCAGGCTGTTTGCCTGCGAGTGGTAAGCCGTGATGTGAAATTTGGTGATGCCACAGTGTTTCCAGAGCCGTGCACAAAGGACAGACAGAAACTGGTGCCCTGGTCAGTCGTGAGAGATAGGGGCAGCTGAAAGAGCAACCCACGCCCAGACAAAAGAACATGCGATGGTCTCGGCCATGATGTCAATAAGAGGGACCACCTCGACCCACCAGGTCACACTGCCGATGATCGATAAGATGTATCTGTAACCCTCAGAAGGGGGGAGGGGACCAACGACATCGATATGGACATGCTGAAGATGCCCCTGGGTCATTCCATGTCAAATGAACACACTGATTCAGACTTGATGTCTCAGATTTCCATGACTTTTGGTATGCAGCAATATATCATAGACTTTTGGAAAAATACCAAATTTCAGTTAAGAAGCACAATTATTTTTGAAGTTATTAATTTTTAAAGATTTAAATTTTTATGAAGAAATTTCATGTTTTGGCACCTTTGGATGGCTACTGGCTGGCAACCAGCGATGATATAAACCTGGGAGTGGTCTCATTTTAAAGCTATTGAATAGGGCTTTAATATGATATGCCACAAGATAGTGGTTACCATTTTTAAAAAATTGAAAATTTTAAAATTTAAATTTCTCAAAAAGTAGCAATTTTAAACATTGATAAAAATTATCAAATATAGTTTGTAATGTCTTAATACATACAGTAAAATTCTATCATGGGATCTCAATGGGATCAGGAGGTACAGGACTTCAGAAATACACGTTTTGTGAAAAATACCAGAATTAGTATAGTTTCAGAAAATTTTGAATAGTTCATTGAATGAAACAAGCAACTCATTACAATGAAACAAGCAGTAGCTATTACTTTTACATTTTTCTAATGGAGGAAGTTCACACAAACACGTAAGTGTAACATTAAAAATGCAATTTTATGAGTAAAGAGTTAACAAATTGGCTCATCAAGACTTCAATCGTTGTAAGATACCCACACATATGTTCACTTCACTGACAGTCTGTGTGACATGGTTCACTTTGCATATCACATCTGCAAAAGGGATCCACAGTGTATCAGGTGATATGGGATAAATAAATGAGTGTTATGGACCAGAAACATGAAGGAATGTAACTTGCACTTTACTGCAATCTTCATCTTTATCCAGAACATAACTCAACCATCAAGTGTCACCTTAGATTGACGTTACATACCCATTAATATCTGCAAAAAATATTTGCTGTACGTCCTTTACAACAGGAAATGTGCTTGAAACAACTGCGGAAGAAAATAATTTCACATTTACTTTGGTTCCATATTTGGATATACGAAGGCATGAAATTTCCGGATGCCTGATATATCAGTATTGTACTGGTTGGTCAGTTGTTCTTCAGTTTTAATGTATTCTCCAAGGGTCACAAATACAAAGTCTATGTTGGATATGTTCTGATGTGACTATTCAAACTGTTGCCTTGCGTCCATAATTTGGTCCTCATACAGTCTTTGTAGGCTTGCTCTGACTGCTAGTCTTTTTACTGTGGCCTCCAGCCTATTGCATGGTCCTTTGCCATGTGTTGTTGCTGAAAAATGCGATATTCCATCAACTTTGTCTGGAACAGGTAGACAGCTGTAGTGTTGTGGTTGAGGCAGTCTGATATTATTACAAAATTTAAATGTTTGACTTCTTTCTTTTTAAAATACACTACAAAAGGGTGACTGGTTGGCTGATTATTTGACCAATGATATGATTGTGCCTCATCTTGCAAAATAATCAAAGACTTCACAAATGACAGCCACTTCACATTCCAGAAGATTTTCCTTAGTATGTCTCAGAAATGCACTTTGTTCCTTTGCTGTGAAATTATGACAAAGTAGGACAGGAAGTTTTTCACAAAATATATCAACAAATTCACTTACCAGTTTTTGAATTATTTCTAAGTTACATCGATCCACAGAGATCCACTGTCTGTAAGTGACAGTCTCAATTGCATTGTCTTCATATGCTTTTCCTGAAAGTTCTCTAATCCTTTTGGTACCTGGACATGAAACACAATCAGAAAAGAAGCAGTCAGTTGATGGTGGGCTGCAAACCATCATTTGCACAGGCAGTCCTTGTATGTTTCAATTTTGCCATCCATCACTGAACTCATTCTTGCATTTTCAAACATAAGCTTCACATTCTGATGAGTGGTGCACACACAGACTGAGTGTGTTCCACTCTGGCCTGCTAGCACACAATTTTTAGGCTTAAGTTCTGCAAACTTAGAAAATCCCACTTTTATAGTTGGGAATTGAAAACTATACACGCTTCTTTCAAATTATTAAGCATTAACCTTTTTGGAACATGTTCTGTACCACCTGTGCTGTTGTCTTTCACTGATATAAAGTCCTTCATCCCTGACATCACTCCGCTCATTTCATCACTTGTAAAAAATCCTTTAACAATATGAATGGTATGATTTGGCAGACTTTTTCCTGGTTTCAGACCAGGACCAGACAAGGTGCCCTTTTTTTTTCAACTTCTTGCCTTGTCAAACTAAGTAGTCAGAGGCCAAAAATTCCTGTATTACTTTTCTCACACTCCAGCTGTCAGGCAAAAGAGTCAGCAGTTAAAGCTTCTTCTTCCTACTAGTGAAGCTGTTGTTCACCTTCTTTACATGTGTTAAGAACTCATCTTGTGAATCATCATTCTCATCATCACTAGATGCATTCATTAGCAGTTTTCTCTTGACAGCCACATTGATTCTGTTGGCCTTCTTAGTAGAGTAAATTTTGGATTACATCCTCTTTTTGTCTACAGACAACTCTCCCATCTCTAAAGGAGAGCTGTTAAGAGAACTCAGAGCTTCACATTCATCTGAAGATGGCATATCAATAGCTTCTTCAGTTTCAGTATCAGACTGACTTTCTTCATGTATGTTGCTAGTTCCAGTGGAAATTTCTCTATGTTTTTCATTTTTCAACTTTGTCAGCTGCTTCCAACAAATGTCAACTCAGGTGTTCCTGGAATCAAGTCACACATCCATGAAGTAACATGTCTCAAACCTTTTCTTGCATGGAAGTGATTAGGCTTATCAAAAGGATTAAAACAATCTATTTTTACTGTCTTGTCAGTGGTATCCATCCTGCAAGGGATAAACAGTGAGAAATTAGTTAGGAAAAGTGCAGTGGCCAAGAAATGGGTTGTGTTCTAAACATACAATATCACAGAAAACATCAAATGCACATCATACAAGCAACTCTGATGCTACACTGGCTATAAATGAGTGGTCTTGTCTAATTAACCAATCAGCTTCCACCTTGTGAAAGGGGAATTCCCTCTATTTGTAGGCCAATCAGCTTTAGTTTTCTTTTAAAGAGAGGTTTCCAAACATGGTAAACTATAAAGTAATTGATGTGTTTTATTAATTTAATAGTGTCTTGCACACTGCTTTGCAAAATTTTACTAATTTAGTACATTATTTACAAAACGTGAATTTCTGAAGCCCTGTATCTCCTGATCCCATTGAGATCCCATGATAGAATTTTGCTATAAGTTTTAACACATTACAACTATATTTGATAATTTTTTGCAATTTTTAAAATTTCCACTTTTTGAGAAATTTAAATTTTAAAATTTTCAATTTTTTTAAAAAAATTGTAATGCCTATCTTGTGGCATATCATATTAAAGCCCTATTCAACAGCTTTAAAATGAGATTATGCCCAGGTTTATATCGTCACTGGCTACCAGTCTATAGGCATCTAAAGGTGCTAAAATATGAAATTTTTCAAAAAAATTGAAATCTTTAAAAATTAATAACTTCAAAAATAATTGTGCTGTGTAACTGAAATTTGGTATTTTTACATAAGTTTATGATATATTGCTACATAACAAAAATCATGAAAATCTGAGTCATCAGTTCTGAAAATCTCCCAAAATTGTGTTGATTTGACATGGAATGACCCCCCTTTGGAATGTCAAACTTGCCCAGTGGCGGTTGAGCGTGCCTGCCGACCTTGCTGCGCTGGCACAGGATGCGCGCATGGGTCAAAGTGCGGCAGTTATGCTTCAGTTGGGCCTGACAAAGCGCTCCGTAACCAGCCACGTCATGGCTTGCATTCCAGGTTGGGCCAAGCCGTGAAAGGCAGTAAAGACCCTGTGACGAAGGGTGGTAGGGACCAGGCAGCGGGATGTGCCCGTAGAAGTGTTGCAAAAGACAGGAATCATCGACACGCGTAGTATATGGGGCTGGACAGAGAGTGATGACTCATTGTTTGATATTATTCACTGTATATATCATTGTCTTAAAGCCTGAAGTTGGGTGAGCTCCTCCAGATTCAGCAGTGCAGTTAGCAGGTAGATGCGGGAAAGACAGTCCACCACAATGTTCTCCATGCTGCAGATATAGCATGCGTCGGAAGGGTGATGACAGATGTAGTCCAAATGGCAGAAACGCCTTGGTGGAAGGTCCTTAGCTGGATTATGAATAGCATCCACAAGTGGCTTGTGATCTGTGTAGATTGTGAAAAGTCACACATCGAGGTCACTATGGAAATGTTTAATTGCCTCATACATGGCAAGGAGCTCACAGTCCAAAGCCAACCATTTATACTGCCTCTTAATCAGTTTCTTGGAAAAGAAGCAGAGGGGTTAGGGTGGAGTCAGTGTTGTGCTGTTGTAAAACAGAACCCACAGCTGAGTCACTGATGTCAGTAGTGATCGAGACACAGTCCTCAGAATCAGGGTGGGTGAGTGTGACGGCCTTGATAAGGGCAGTTTTAAGGTTATGAAATGCATCGAGCATGGGTTTGGTCCACTCAAACTTCCATTCCCCAATGGTGTTTCTGCCAGAGAGAGTGTCAGGGAGGGCCATTTGGAGGGGGACAGCCTGAGGAATATGGCAGCGATAAAAGTTAGCCATACCCAGAAAACGATGGAGCTGAGCATAATCCTCAGGGAGAGGGAGATCAAGTATGGTTTCGACATGAGAACTCGGTGTTGGTTACAAATGAAAATGCAAGCCTGATCTGCCATGTGTAAACAAACCTCTAGTGAGTGTGCGACGTGAGACAGTAGATGAAGTTGCAGATCTGAAGCCTATTTCACCATCCACAACATCCAAAGAGTGGCATCAGGTAATGCTTGATCATCGATTAAAGCACGTAGGCACCACCAAAGTTGCGAAGGGTTGCGGTAATCAAGATGCTCCTCATGAATAGTTTAATGGAAAGCCTCCACCAGATAGTGGGAAAGGCACTCAATAAGCAGTGATTTGGCCATCAAATATTTGTGCGAGGTGAGTGGTGAGAGGAGCAAATCGCTGATGAGATCCATATGTATTGTGGATGTGGTTCATCAGGCAGACAAAACGAACGCCAGCATCAGAAATGCCATGGATGTCCAAGAGGTGGTCCACTAAGGCGAACCAAGTTTTTGGATTGTATTTATGCAAAGCAGGTAGCTTTGGAAACCAGCTGGATAACACATGTCAAGGCAGCACTGGCAGCTGCAGATCTGTGCGAGCAGAGCAGGACACCTCCGACACTGAAAGTGCAGTAGCCGTGAATGGTGCGTCACCTGAGGTCTGCATGGGGCAGTGGCTGCATGTAGCATATGGTGTGGAGGGGGTTGGTGTAGAAGTCGACACCATGTGTCCAAACTGCAGTCCTGGCGAAGAACACAGCGCGGTTGTAATGGCAGGTGCCATTCCAACAGCGAGCAGAAGGCAGCAGTCGCGGCGCAGCCATGGGGATGAGGGGGGGGGGGGGGGGAGGGGTGGAACGGCTGGTGCCATTATGAAAATGGGTGTAAGACAGTCGTGGTACAACCATGGTGCAATGGCCGCAGAAACCAGCGCAGTCAAGGTGACTGGCGTTACCGAGACAACATGTGGGGGGGGGGGGCGTGCTGTGACACTAGGCATAAAAGAATTTGCTACCCCGTGCATAGGAATGTTCAATTCACAGTTCTGGAACTTCATCGGCACGTCAAAGCAACCTGAAGGTAATGGCGTAGATGAAGGATGAACCACAATATCTTTAACAGGAAGATCATCCATGTTGTCATTAGGTGGCTTGTACTGTTTGTGTTGTGGCTCTTGTTGTACTCCCATGCTGGGCGGTGGCCATGTTGTGGCGGTTAAGGTTAGGTGGCCACCAGTGTGGCCGGGCGTAAATAATTGTTCACTTTTAACCAAATTCGAAGTAGGTACATTTGTCCATTCGTGGTTGCAAGCACAGTTCATAGGGCCTGTCACACTTGCACCGAAAGACACTGGTAGATCCATTGTGACGGAAAGAATGTGGGATGGCACACAAAGTTCATAACTTATGAAAACGAGCACAAAATAACTCGCTATGAGATGATGATGGTGTTGGGGTCACCATTGTGGTTATCACATATGGTTGGTTGGTAATAAAAAACACTAAGTATCGAATATGCAGGTATTAATCACTGAAAAAAAAACATGGCAAAAGAACAAGTTATGCACCAAGAAAAAACTAGAACAAAGCAGTCCACAGAAATAAGAGTCAAAGATAGAGTGCTCTGCACCAGGGACACCGCAGCTTCATGAGAATGGTTCCCTGCAAGTCCTCATACAGAAAAGTAGTCTTCACATAAAAATTATTAATGTTGGGATCAAGATTTACATTTACACTGATGACAGCTCTGAGAGTAATAATCTCACAACTAGTGAAAAGGTTTCATCATAATCTATACCAAGCTTCTCAGTAAATCCCTTAGCAACAAGTCTAGCATGATAGAGTGCTGTGCCATTTGTACTTCTTTTCAACTTAAATACCCACTTGTTACCTACAATACTTTTGCTCTTTGGTATGTCCACAGGCTACCAAACACCATTATTCAGAAAACACTTTATTTCCTCTTTCATGGTACTTATCCAGTCTTCTCTGTCTTCTTTGAAGTGGCATCCTCCATGTTAACAGGATCTTCTCCCAAACGAAAATGTCACTTACCAAATAGGTGACATAACCTGCATAGTCCTTGGATTTTGGTATATGGGCTGACCTTTTGATTGACTTTTTATCTTCTGGAGCTTCAGGGTCCACTGGTGGCATCTCATTATCCTCCATGTGTACCAGTGACAGAGCATCCTGCATGTAGTCTGCATATTAATTGGAATCTACACTGTCACTCCCAGTATGGCTGACTTCCACCACTACTCCTGCCTCACCTCATTCAGCATGCTGTTCACTCAGACTAAACATACAGTAGTCTTCATTTGCATCTGGTGCCCTGGTACTGCCACTCCTGCATTCCACTCATCCTCCAGAAAACAAAATTCCCATCTTTCTCAATTTTGTTAGAATTCTGTGTATCACTTAGTCTGTAACATTTCATCATTTCCTTGTAGTCTACAAAAACAAATTCCTTAGCCTTGGCATCCCACTTTGGTCTATCCTGATCTAGTATATGAAAAAGAGCTTGGTAACCCAACACTTTTAAATGGTTCAAAGAAGATACTTTACCCTTCCACATCTGCGGAGTCTTATCATTAAGCACTCCGTGAGGAATGTAGTTCTTCATGTAAACAGCAGCATTGCATGCCTCTGCTCAATATTGTTTAGGCAGGCCAGAATCAAACAACATACACTATGCCATCTCACAAATTGATCTGTTAGTCCTTTCCACTGCAACAATAATCAAATGCTCAATCACATTCTCTCAGAGAAATTAATCAAACTTATAGTATACATATTCACTGCCACTGTCTGCTTTAACACCATTGATTGTTTTAAACTCACAGAAAAAATCAAATGTTTGATCTCTACTACTGAGAAAATAATGGAATATCTTTCTGGAATAATTATTCTCTAGTACAGCATTTTACAACTGCCACATCATGACACATGGTATGTCACAAATACATGTCAGATGTGCCATGAGATTTTAAATTTCTTCTATTTTTCCACAAATAAAATATCTACAACATAAAAACTTTTTTGCCAAATTTTTTTTCTGGGAGAAGCCCAAATTTCCCATCATTAGCTATTATTACACACATTTAAATATGTATCATATCATAATAATTATATGTTCTTTGCATTCCACTCTAAAATGAATGATACCTCTATCAATGAATAATCTTCACCACAAAAGTCCCATTCAAGAGTCTTAGATAATAAATTTGTAAATTTTGTAGCTCATAGTGGTTTCTTAAAAAAAAGAATGTATTTCATGTACTTTATGTGTTTGCCTTTTTGCATCTACAAAAAAGATCACGTAATCATACTTAGTGACATCCTCTCCTTGGGGCCACATAAATCCATATACACCAAGCCAATCACCTCAAGGCACATTGTTCTCCAGACTTATGAAATGCAAGTTTAAACATCTTACCAAGCACATATTATTTAAACATGTACAGAGATTAAGAATCACAACACTTCAGCATTATGCCTCTATCTCATAAACATAACTTAAGTCCAATGCCAGCACTAACATGATCAAATCACTAATTTTTCTAACAACTAGAGCAAACTCAGCTGACACAAGTTCAGCATTTCTTTGTTTATAAATGCTATTTGACTCTGTTCCAGAACAAAGTAGCTTGAACATCTTACATCCATCTATATCAAAAGGAAAGCTGCTACTCACCCTATAGTGGAGACCTGAATCGCAGATAGGCACAACCAAAAGTCTGTCACAATATAAGCTTTTCACCAACAAGGCCTTTGTCAAAACATAGATGACACACACACACATATGACTGAGTCATGTGAGTGTGTGTGTGTGTGTGTGTGGTTTTTTTTGTGTGTGTGTGTGTGTGTGTGTGTGTGTGTGTGTGTGTGTGTGTGTTTGTGTGTGTGTGTGTAGTCTATTTTTGACAACATTTCTGTCTGAAGATACAGCTGATGAACTGACAATAACATTGCCTTTCCCTTCACTTACTAAGGCAACATTACTAGCACAATTCACAATTTTCTGTTTGCAATTTTCTGACAAAATCTTGAAGCCACAATTTTCTAAAACCCATGTATGGTGATGCATGAGAATTCATGATCTATTCATTGTGGTCGAAATCTGACATATCAAGTGCACAAAATAATGACTTGTCTGCTCCCTTGGCATATTTCTTTGACGGTTCTTGCCTCTTGAAACAGTCATATTTACAATGATAACATTTCCAGAAACTGAAACTTTTTTTTCTTTTATTGTTTGTCTTTGCAAAATCCTACTGTGATTTCTTACAATGTTCTATGAATATAGCACTATCACCACCACCTTTGCCCAACTTCCATTTAGCGACTTTTCTTTGATGTTTTCTGATGTTAAATTTTCATCCATCATCCTGGGCTCTAAATGCATCCAGTAAGGCAGGCATACTTTTGGTAAGCCTATCAGCTTAATGACTGCAGTTAGTCCACCATTAACTAGTTCGCCCATGCTCTGAAGTTTGTTGGCTAAATCTAGAATATGAGTTACATAATTCGAACATTTCCTTCAAATCTGGATAATTTGGTGTCCAACTCATCATCCCAGAAATTCATCCACCTATTTTGATTCTTACCAGGGGAAAAAGATAAGTATCCATGCATCTGTATCCTTCTTTGCGTTAATAACAACACCATCCATAGTGTTTTTTAAGCTTCTGTAGTGTGTCCCCAGTTTTAGTTTACAGTAATTAGGAAGTGACCCAAATCAGCATTTTGCTCTTTGAATCAAATGAAAAAAGGTAGTCTCCTATGACTATAATGTCAGTGAGTCACAGTTGGAATTGGCCACCTCTTACAGATACCTGTAGGAATATACAAATACTTTGTAGGGCTATGAAATGGAATGATCACATAGGTTCTGTTGTGGGTAAAACAGGTGGTAGACTTCAATTTATTGGTAGAATACTGGGGAAGAGCAGTCAGTATAGAAAGGATACTGTTTATAAATAATTTGTGTGACTCAGTCTGGGATATTGCTCAAGTGTGTGGGATCCATATCAAATAGGACTAACAGGGGATATTGAATGTATACAGAGATGGTCAGCATGAATGGTTATAGGTTTGTTCGACCCCTGGGATCATGTAACAGTGATCCTGTAGAAACTGAACTGCCAGACTCTTGAAGATAGACTAAACTATCCTGAGAAGGTCTATTAACAAAGTTTCAAGAATGGGCTTAAATGATGACTCTACGAATATACTACAACACCTTACATATCACTCACGTACGGATTGTGAAGACAAGATTAGAATAACTACATCACACACACAGGCATTCAAACAATCATTCTTCCAATGATCCATACATAGATGGAATGGGAAAAAACCCTAATAATTACTACAATGGGACATACCTTCTGTCGTGCACTTCTCAGCAGTTTGCAGAGTAAGAGTGCAACTGTAGATGTAGATGTAGAACTATCTAACATACATGACATTCTTCTTATGTGTTGTATGTATCAGAAATTAAGTGTCAATATCAGAAATAGGTCTGCACAAGATAAAAATGGGAAGAGGCAAGAAAATTAATGGCAAATGCACAGAAATAAGGCCAACTGTGAGAGAGTGTACAGAAAAACTTTGTTGGAAAGATGAGACCCAAGAGTAAATGGCTCAGTGGGGTAGCTAGAACAATAGGAGAAGACTGTTATATGTGAGATAACCACTGAGTCCCCAAGCAAAACTTCAAAAATCGAAGAGAAGCATCATGAGTGTCCACTGAAATTCATCAAATAGGGGGCAAGATTTTAAAATTGCCATTTTTTATATACCAGATTAGGTGAGTTTGAAGATGTGTGATGACCCAAAAACTAAATCTGATAAAAGTACACAAAACTTATTGTATCTCAAACAATTGATAGTTATCCATTAAACACATTTTTAAGGCAGATACACATTGGTACACTATTTCATTACTATAAGCAAAGTAAATCATTTTATATTATTAATATGATTGTGAATAGCACCTTTTTGGCCCAATTCTCTGAAATTACATCCTCCTCACATGATTAAATCCTACGTATGGTTAGGAAATTAAGGCACTAAATATATATAAAAGCTGTATTGCTGCACACCTAAATAATGTTATGTTGAGACTGAAAATTAAAATTGAAAGTGAAATAAAGCCAGAAGAAATGAGAAAATTCTGTTAAATATCAACAAATATAACTAGAGGAAAAAAGACAAGAAATAAAAACACTGATTTTACTCATCATAATGGATACATTTTTGAACAAATTTAAGAACATTTTACTTACAAACACTTCTCATTCAGTTGATGAATGTCTAAAGATCAGTTTGCATTAAATCCACTTTAATCTTAATCATTCTTATTGTTAGTACTGCATTATAACTCTTATTACTTCAAATGTTACAGTATTACAGAATTGTAGTGTATAAGGCTGAAACAGTTACACAGTTCCTATTGAACTGCTGTACACAATTTTGTTATTATGGCTTACTATTGTACCTTATAATGTTTCTCTGCTGCATTTTTGTATTTGTATGTACATGACTTGTTCTATATGTTTTGTACATTGTACAATGCGCGATTCTTGAGACTAAAATAAATAAATAACCAAGGCCACCTTAACATTGACAGAAAAGAACTGATGCTGTCTCTTCGAAAACACAAAGACTTCTACGTGTACCTATAGGGCACTGTGGCTTGTCATAAAGAGAAAGGTTATACATTATATCATAATGTGCTAATGAACACAGAAATCATAGGAGGTATTTTTCAACCTAAGTAAGAACATTCCTCATCACTGTCAGTATTCTGATTTTAATTATGATTGCATTCCTCATAAGGGGAAAGCATAGATATTAGTTAGCACATTTTTTGCATTTACCTCTTTAGCAACAAAGCTTATAAAAACAAGACTTTTCACTTCTAAATATTATCTACTGCATTTTTCATCAACAAAAAGCTTTTATATATTGTTCATTTAGTTATATTGAACTACGCAGACCATAATTTGATAATTGTCTTTTGTATTTTGATTTTCATTTATTTGTTGATTTATAATAGGCATTGTGTTTCAATGGCTCTGTGCCAAAAGCCTCAGTTTTAATACGCAGTTGGTCCTATGATTTTTCTGTCACTTATCACTTCTTTGATTAATCTGAAATATGCAGATCTGCTATATTGTCTGGGTAAGTCAGCTCAAATGCCAGAGGAAGGAAAATGAAACAGTCTCTAATAGGACCAAGCCTAGTAACAGACAACTGTGTTCAAACCAACCTTTGAATTGAATACAAATTTACTTTAAATAACAGGTCCTAGATACATTAGAGTCTAGATATAATTTTTAAAAATAATAATTGGTCTTCAAATATTAGGGGAAACTTTTGAAGTGATTCATTTTTACAAGGATAAGGCTGACAGTATTCAGCACCCACTAATATACTCATCTATGCATTTAATACCAATTTTCTTGTTACTCCCATCTCATGGAAATAAAATTTAGTAGCTTTAAATTGTTAATTGTGTTTTGATTATAAAGATGAAATATTGTAAACCAAAGAAAAAATTTCTCAGTGTTCTAATTTCATTTCAGGCTAGAAGAGGGTCACGAAAAGCATATCACAGCTAAGGATGTCGCAATGGCATTTCTGGCCTATATGGCTGTTTTAAGCATTTTACAGGTATTTACAGTTCTCTCAACATAATTATATTGAACTGATAGAAAAGAAAAAAGTATACATCTTCAGTTAATTATCAAACAGTATGTTAATAAAATTTAGAGATTAGAGGTATGATGGAAGAAGGAAAGGGGGTGATACACATTCATATTATGTCTTAAATGATGTTTGACATTGCTTGCAGTTTTTTATGTCGATGTAATGTTCAAAAGCCTCCATTAAGAATACAGAATGTATTCTGCACTGGTAACCCATAATACCTCATCTCAAAACATAACCCACAACTATATATATATACTAAGATGGTATCTGTTCTTTCGGACATATATATAGTTAAGGCTCACTGGCCACTTGACCATCTTCTTCTTCTGTGCGGATGCACAAACAGTGCCCGAACTCTCACGGGAATCGGCAAGTAATGAGTATAATGGGCGGGGGCACTATGAATGTAGTGCAGAACAATACGATGAGAATGTGATTGTCACAGGAGGCATGCCAGAGATAAGTCCCTGCAGTCGCACTATCCTCTGCGTCCTCGGTGGCTCAGATGGATCGAGCGTCTGTAAGCAGGAGATCCCGGGTTCGAGTCCCGGTCGGGGCACACATTTTCATCTGTCCCCGTTGACGTATGTCAATGCCTGTAAGCAGTTAAGGGTTGTCATTTCATTGTAATAACCCATAACACCATAGACATGCTGATGATGTCTACTTCACAGTGAAATTTGTTCTGATTGTACCATCAGTGACTCAGAACCCTATAGATGGGAATTTGCTTTGCAACCATGTACCAACTTTCATTAATCTCTCTTGCTGATTTATATCTTCCTTTCCCTTTGACATATTCCTTATTTTAATTTCATTACTACCACCACATTAATATATATAACTTTTTTTCCTTTCCATCGCTTGTCTATATTTTATGGTTACTGTTGTTCTCCCCCTCTATTATTCCACCTTGTTTTCTTTCTGTATCTGACCAGTTCTGTTTTGTTTAGAATTTCTTTACTAATATGGGTATACTTTATCTCTCACATGTCAGTTGATATCTGTTGATTTGGTTTTTCCTTTTCACCTTTTTTTTTTTTTTTTTTATCCATAATTCTGGATTGCTTTCCTAGTTGAATCTGGTACATTTCCATTTCCTCCAATTATATTCTCTCTCTTTAGGCAGACAAAGAAACTCCATAACTATGGAAGTTAGTGCATTTGTCAACTTTTGTATGTTTTTGTCTGTCTGCTGCTAGCTCTGTCAGATTGTAATTTCATTTTTTACTATTCTTTTCTTTCTAATGTAAAAAATTTTGCTAATCACCTAACTTACTCATGGTAATTATATGTGCACAATACAATGTCATTTTCAAAACCATTTATCAGGTTTCCAGATAATTTTTTGATTCTTTTGAATGAGTATGCCATAAAAAGAGGAGGAATAACTGAATTGGATTACCACATGAATGCATCCAGAGCAAAGAAAAGACAATGACACAATAAACTAAAATATAATATACATCCCAATTTTACTAGGTATACAAATGCTGCAGGTTTTTAAAGAGTGCTGTGGCCAGTAACAGTTATTACAAATGAAGATGCCTTCCCAAAACACAACAAGAAATCTGAGGCCATATGGACTGCTATCAAATCTGAGCTTCTTATTGCAACTGGCAGCCTTATCCCCAAAATTAAGTTGGGCAATGAAGTTAACATAATAGCTATTCAAATATCAGAGCAGTTGAATGTTTTTTAATGTGTAGAAAACAGTAGCTGATGTGGATGGTCACTTAAAAAATTTGAAATTACATTTTATACTGAACTGTATTCAAGTTTGGTAGACAAAATTCTTTCATTCACATATTGTGTCCCCATCAGTCCCACCATGAAGGAGGGCCTCATGGGATGTGAAATGAGTCATGTTATACATTAACAGGCAGAAGCAACCACTATTTCTGTAAAATACACTAACTTCACATTATGGCTAGCACTAACCTACTCAAACTGACAACTATGGTAATTACTTCTACATTACTTTACATATGTATGCTCAGCTTGTGTTATTATAAATGCTTTGTCAGACCACCACACAGTAGAACTAGGTATGAACATTAAAAATGTTCCTACACACAGTTGCTACAGATACATTATGATGAATACAGACCCAAACATAACTCATTCGAATAACATGAAAGGAATGTGGATTGGAACAGTATTCTAATGACACATTATAGTTATGGCAAATTCTCAAGTGAACTATACTACATTCTCAACCAAGCCTGCCCACTAATAAAAAAGAGAATTCAGTCATAAGCTGTAACCCAAAACTCAATATTCAGTTCAGTCACTGAGGCTGCAGAAAAACTAAGATGGTATGATAATGTTATGTTAACTGACTTGAGCAACAAAAATTAAAAGAAGAGTTCAAAAAGTACAAGAAATACTACACGGACCTCATAATTTCTGAAAAACAGAAACATTTCGAAAGTCTCATTCAAAACTCATATAATATTTCCAAAACATCATGGTAACTAGTAAATAGAGAAATTCTGGGAAACATACAACTGAAAATCATTTGCTGATAAATGACACAATAGAAACTGATCAGAATAAGGTAGCAGATCTATTTAACAATAACTTTGCCTCTGTTGGCTCCAGCATAAACAATCAGCTTAAAAATCACAAATACAAATTCAGAAGAACACCAGTGTCAGGATAGTATATTTTTGACAGCAACAAATGGAGAAGAAATAATTAAAATTGTTAGTGGCTTGAAGAATTCTCATTCAGCAGGATATGGTGGTCTAAGTCTGGACACTCTTAAGGAATGTATTCATAAAACTGCATCATCTTTATCAGCAATTATCAACTTTCATATGGAAGATGATCTATTTCCACATAAGTTGAAAATTGCTCCAATTGTGCCTATTTTTAAAAAAGGAAAAAGAAATCTAGTAGAAAACTTTCAACTCATATCTGTTCTTCCAATAATATCTTAAATCTTTGAGAAAGTAATATATATATGAATCTGGAACTTTCTGGTATGCAAAAAAATGATTTCTAAGGGGCAGTATGGGTTTTTGAAGTGGTCATCCACCATTACAGCAGTGTCCAACGTAATCAAAGATGTCACTCAAGCAATAGATAATAAAGAACATGTATGTGGCATCTTTCTAGACTTACAAAAAGCTTTTGACTGTGTTGATATGATCATATTGCTGAACAAACTGTGGAACTATGGCATTCAAGGCACAGCCCATAATCTGATTAGACCCTACTTGACAAATAGGAAGCAATTTGTGTCTATTAGCACAACAGAGGTAGTATACAAATCAAACACCACTAACATTAATTTTGGTTTTCCACAGGGGTCAATATTCAGAACACTTCTTTTTATTATTTATGTTAATTTATTTATTTATTTAGCATCATTGTATCACATCATTATAAAAATGATATAGGATGCAGTCTATAACAAACCCCACTACAGTTATCTTATATGCAAATGATACCAGGTTAATATGCCACAATTCAAGCTATTCGCAGCTCGAAGTGGAATTCAATACTGCAGCATGCATAATTCTGCAGTATTTTAATGAAAACAATCTAAAATTAAAAGCAAATAAATCTGTCTATATTGAATTTGATCTTGGGAGGCAAAAAACTCATGGAAACCAAATTTTAATTGGTGATGAATACATTAAAAAAGAATACTCGACCAAATTTCTTGGTCTGACACTTGATGCAGAATTAAACTGTTCTGATCATGTAAATGATATTTGCAAAAAGCCATCTACTACCATATATGCCCTAAGAAAACTGACACCTCTTTGTGACATTACCACCCTGAGATAAATATATATTGCACTATTTGAATCCCATCTAAGCTACAGGATAGAGGTATGGAGATCAAGCAGTACAGGTAATATGAAAAGTGTAGTTATTCCACTAAAGAAGGCACTTAGAATTGTGGGAAAGAAATGTGCCAGACAGTCCTGCAGAAATTTGTTTAAAGAATTTAAAACACCAACAGTTCATAGCCTGTATGTAATTAAAGACATCAAAGACACCAACCACTTTCTCAAATGCCTGGAATCCTTACCCAATCTGTTACCACTAGAAACCATCCTTGTAACTATTGATGCCACTTCCTTATACACAAATATCCCACACGTCCAGGGCCTCACTGCGATGGAGCACTTCCTTTCACGCTAATCACCTGCTACCCTACCTAAAACCTCTTTCCTCATTACCTTAGCTAGCTTCATCCTAACCCACAACTTCTTCACTTTTGAAAGCAAGACATACTAACAATTAAAGGGAACAGCCATGGGTACCAGGATGGCCCCCTCGTACACCAACCTATTTATGAGTCACTTAGAGGAAGCCTTCTTGGTTACCCAAGCCTGCCAACCCGAAGTCTGGTATAGATTTATTGATGACATCTTCATGATCTGGATTCACAGTGAAGAAGAACTCCAGAATTTCCTCTCCAGCCTCAACTCCTTTGGTTCCATCAGATTCACCTGGTCCTACTCCAAATCCCATGCCACTTTCCTCAATGTTGACCTCCATCTGTCCAATGGCCAGCTTCACACATCCATCCACATCAAACCCACTAACAAGCAACAGTACCTCCATTATGACAGCTGCCACCCATTCCATATCAAACGGTCCCTTCACTACTGCTTAGGTGGACGACGGACGGTGGACACCAAGAGTGTCTTTCTGCCGTCCACCTAACCTTCGTAACCTCTTGGTTCATCCCTATGAAATCCCCAACCCACCTTCCCTACCCTCTGGCTCCTACCCTTGTAACTGCCCCCGGTGTAAAATCTGTCCCATGCACCCTCCCACCACCACCTAATCCAGTCCTGTAACCCGGAAGGTGTACACGATCAAAGGCAGAGCCACGTGTGAAAGCACCCACGTGATTTGCCAACTGACCTGCCTACACTGTGAAGCTTTCTATGTGGGAATGACCAGCAACAAACTGTCCATTCACGTGAATGGACACAGGCAGACAGTGTTTGTTGGTAATGAGGATCACCCTGTGGCCAAACATGCCTTGGTGCATGGCCAGCAAATCTTGGCACAGTGTTACACCGTCCGGGTTATCTGGATACTTCCCACTAACACCAACCTGTCAGAACTCCGGAGTTGGGAACTTGCCCTTCAGTATATCCTCTCTTCTCATTACCCACCAGGCCTCAACCTCCGCTAATTTCAAGGTGCCGCCGCTCATACCTCACCTGTCATTCAACAACATCTTTGCCTCTGTACTTCTGCCTCGACTGACATCTCTGCCCAAACTCTTTGCCTTTACAAATGTCTGCTTGTGTCTGTGTACATGCGGATGGATATGTGTGTGTGTGTGTATGTGTGCAAGTGTATACCTGTCCTTTTTTCCCCCCTAAGGTAAGTCTTTCCGCTCCCAGGATTGGAATGACTCCTTACCGTCTCCCTTAAAACCCACATCTTTCCCTCTCCTTCCCTCTTTCCTGATGAAGCAACCATTGGTTGCGAAAGCTTCAATTTTGTGTGTATGTTTGTGTGTCTATCAACATGCCAGTGCTTTCGTTTGGTAAGTTACATCATCTTTCTTTATATATATATATATATATATATATATATATATATATATATATATATATATATATATATATATATATATATATATATATATATATATATATATATATATATATCCTTTTCATAATATTGTCATTATTACATTCTGGCTTTTCCATTGTTTAATCTTAGTTACAACTATTTACATAATGGCTTCAGCAGTAGACCTCTTCTTTTTATTTCATAAATAGTGTGATAGAGAACACTTTTTCTGCAGTAGCATTCACACAAGATAGAGTTAACACAAACACAGTAATTAGCTGCAAATTCTTGCAGCATATAGATTTTGTTCAGTTTGGTTTAATCAAACATTGTATTTTCTTTATCCTTTGGGTATAATCACATTTGCTCTTACTTTGGTTATGCTGCATATAACTTAAAAACACACTATTTCAAAATATAGAGGACTGTTAATGAAATACAGGAATATGTACAGGGTGATTATAATTAAAGTTAAACCTTCAAACTGCTGTAGAAATAACACCCCTGGTCAGAATGTGGCCAAATTGCAACAGCATATTATCAGAGATGTGTGGCATAAGAAAAATATATAGTTACAAAATGTAGCAATAGATGGCTCTGTAAGCATCATAATTTAATAGTGGCCAACCACAAATGACAAATGAATCATACAATAATGCCTAATGTGTACGTTTGCCGTTAAACTAACTGTACAACTCAGTGTGCATGGGTGTACAGGTGTGATACTGTTATTTACGTAAGCCTATCCACCATCACAAGGTCATATCACATCAGATGGGAAAAATCAGTTTTTAATTGTCCTGAGGCCAAAAATCGCATAAAAAGCATTACCCACATTGGTTTTTAATTGTCCTGAGGCCAAAAACAGCATAAAAAGCATCAATCACATCGGTTTTTAACTGCCCTGAGGCCAAAACCCACATAAAAGACATCAATGACATTGATTTTTAATTGGCCTGATGCCAAAAACTGCATAAAAAGCATCAGTCAAAGTCAAATCGGATAACTAATTTCCATGTGACTGACGCAAAACATGTTCAATATGCTGCCCACCATTTTCTGCAACAATTTGAAATTGAGAAACAGCATGTTCCACAACTGATCAAAGTGTATCTGGGGTCACATTCAGAATGTTTTGCGCAAAGTATGCCTTCAATGCAGCTAAGTTTGCAATCAGAACACTGAACACAACATCTTTCAGGTACCCCCACAATGAGAAGTCACACGGATTAAGATAAGGTGATCGGGATGGCCAGGCTGTAGTGAAATGGTGGCTGATAATTCTAGCAGTTTCGAAATGGTGTTTCAGCAGCTGCTTAAATGGATTTGCAATGTGTGGAGGTGTGCCAACTTGCATAAAAATGGTCCCATCCACACATCCATGGTGTTGGAGAGCTGGAATGACATGGTTGCGCAAAAGACGCTTGTAGCGCTTACCAGTGATGGTATAGGTAACAGGACCAGAAGCACCTGTCTCTTCGAAAAAATGTGGCCCTATGTTAAATGATGCCATAAGCCCACACCACACAGTGTCCTTTTTAGGATGAAGTGGTACTGGTTGATTTGCATGTGGATTTTCCATTGCCCATATTTGACAGCTCTGTGTATTGACATATCCTGTCAGATAGAAGTGGGCTTCGTCTGTCCACAAAATCTTCCATGGCCAATCATTGTCCACTTCCATGCAAGCAAGAAATTCTAAAGCAAAGGTCTCTCTTGCTGGCAGGTCAACAGGAAGCAACTCGTGCACATGGGTAATTTTGAATGGATAGCAAAGAAGGATGTTTCATAGGATTTTACGCACCGTGCTCATGGGTATGTCCAATGTTCGGGCAATTCTCTGTGCACTACATGTTTGCCCACCAGCATTTGTCTCCTCCTGCATTGCTGTGCCACTGCTTCCATTAACATCAAATCAATTTGTTTCCTCCCTCTACCAGGTTGCACACCAAAAAAAACCATCTTTTTGAATTTCCGAATCGTTTCCTCCAGACCCAAGGCAGTCATCAGACCAAAGCCATCCTTCAAACCCTTCAGTGTCTGGAACTTCTGCAGAGTGTTGTGCGCACGTCATCATTCTTGTGATGCAGCTTTACAAGCAGTGTGTGATACTGCATGGAGACAGCCATGGCGAACATTGCAGACGTGAAAGGAGGAAGAGCTGTGTCCCCAGCATCTTTATACCAACTTCAATGAGTCGTGCACATGGCAGGTGTTTTCATTTACATATTTTGATGCATACAGCGCCATCTATTGATCAATTTTAACACTATTCGTTTTCTTCTGCCATACGTTTTCCCCCTTCTCCAATAATATTCTGTTGCGATTTGACATCTTTGTGACCAGTGGTGTTATTTTTACAGTGATTTGAAAGTTTAATTATTATCACCCTGTACATCCCGTAGACATTTTGTCAGGACAATAGGGCACTTAAGCTACATAATGGATGATCCTGTAAAATATGGGTCATCTAGTCACCGTACTGAAGCTTATGGTAAAAACGTATACATTCACACAATGTAATATCTTGTACACCTTAAAGTTGGGTTTTCACTTACTAAAACAGCTACATTGCTCTCTCTCTCTATCTCTCTCTCTCTCTCTCTCTCTCTCTCTCTCTCTCTCTCTCTTCCTTACTCTGCCTTTACCTGTTGTCAGGATTGCCACATTACTTAAGGTAGAGGATGACGGTAACAGTCTTGTGGGCTATAAATTACTTCAGTTCAGTGTTCTCTGTTCATCACTCTTGATTTTTTCCTTGAGAAATTTGGAAATATTACTCACTGTTTACATTTTTTGTTCTCAGGGTGGTATATTTACACTGATTAAGGATCCCCCAACTCTGGGAATTGTTACTTCTGCTCGAAATAAAAGAGAAACAATGGTGCCTGTGCCAGTTATTCCTGATTCATCTACTCTACCACAGGTAACCCTAGCATTTCATATTAAATATTAGGAATTGGCTGAGATAATCAGGTATACTTATCATAATTAAACATGATTGCATACATCTTAATAAAACTCAATAAATAATTATAACATATTATTAACACATATCTATATAAATTGTTGTACAGTATGTGTCTCTCTTATATAGCAGATATACTGGATAGTAAATATTTAATTAAGTTTCATTCAAGCTTAATTTTTAAAGGAACTCCTCAACAGAACAGAAGGAGTAACCCATGAGAAAACTCTTCAGATTCGATTTGAAAGTGTGTGGATTACTGCCAAGACTTTCGAATTCTTGAGGTACCTTATTGAAAATGGATGCAGCAGTATACTGTACACCTTTCTGCACAAGAGTTAAAGAAGTCCGTTTGATTTCTGCCGAGTATTAACTGAGTGAAATGTGCTTATTCTTGGGAATAAGCTGATATTGTTAACAAGGATTGACAGTAAGGACCATATAAATATTGAGAGGCCAATGTCAAAATACCCAGACTCATGAACAGAGGTCGACAAGAGGTTCGCTAACTTACACCACTTATTGCCCGAATCACCCATTTCTGAGCCAAAAACATCGTTTCACAAACGGAAGAGTTACCCCAAAATGTAATACCATATGACATAAGTGAATGAAAATAAGAAAAGTAGACTAATTTTTGTGTCAAACGAACACTTACTTCAGATACCGTTCGAATAGTAAAAATGGTAGCTTTAAGTCTTTGAATAAGATCCTGAATGTGGGGAGGGGGGGGGGGGCACAGGCAGAAGGTGAGGAGGAGGAGGAGGAGGCAAGGTCAAAATCTGTGGGCTCCACATCAGCAGGTGTGGCAGAGCAAGTTTTACTGTGGCATAGGGTCACAGGCAAAGTAAGGGCAGCCTGTACCAGACATTCTATGTACAGAATTGTCGCAACTACTGGACGATTAGCAGGAAATTAATTGGATTTCTGACAGATTTCTCGATAAAGTCCAATGATACGGCTTGAACAAAGACAAGGGAACATTATTCTGATCATACTGCCACTGTGTTTATAGATGAGATGGTGCATTTCAAGTACTTCGTCTTACAAATAGAGGACAGAAAAGATAAAACTACTCCTGCCAAGGAATCATATAAACTGATTTTTGGTACGATGGCACAATCATATTTCCTGAATGTAATGATAGCATTGCCAATTTACAGAAGTCTGATGATTACATATGGCACAGGTGAACATAACTTTTTGAAATTGAAACTAATCAAAATCGGTCTTCGTTCATCAGTGTCTCAGAATTGTTTAAATTCACTGGTGATAATAGTGACTGAAAATTATGTATTGGAAAATGTCAACCTTAAAGGTGCTTTAAATGATTTTGTATCCAAAAAAACTCAGAAGCATTAATATTTAAACATACTGTACTTTGCAAAACGAGTTAATAAAAAAAAAAAATACGCATATTTTCCTTCCACTTGTTTCAATTTTTTATTGACTATGGTCATGGTATACCTTCATAAAGTAGTAAAATAACAGCATAATTATGAATAAAATTGCATTGTGGTAGAAAAAAATATATTTTAGGGAGTTTGAAAAGGGTAAAGGAGTCCTGAAATGTGCATTGCCTGGGGGCCCCAACATGGTTAATCTAGCCCAGTTTACGTGTAATGCAAACACTCTGACCTGTTCTTGTTTAAAAAAAAAAATTATCACATTAAGACACTGTTTATATTTTTAAGTGATACCATGGTAACCATATACTACTATTTACTATAATTTCCACAACTGCAAATTTCAACCCTAAGTCATTTTGAAGCAATTACAGTGCTGAAAACACAGAGCTGTAAACATTAATAAAATAAGTAAACAGATGTGAGTCTAAATGGGTCAAATCAGCATACAGGCTCACAACCTTTTCACTTATTTTTTTAGTGTTGACAACTGCTGTTTTTTCAGCACTTTAATTGCTAGAAAATGATATAAGGACAAATCTGCAACTGTGCAGTTTACAATAAATACTCATAGTACACTCAATGACAAACATTATGTCACTTAAAAAATTCAACAAAACTGTAATCCCAAAACAAATACAAGGCTGTCCTTTCTATATTGATTGCATGCATCTTTCTGCATCAGGAGCAGTCATGGATACTTGGAGAAGAGAAGCAGATAAGATGTATACAAAGGAGTCTGTGTGCAGTTAACAGACAGTTAAAGATGGAGCTTGGCATCACTGGAAGGATATTAGGCCAGTATATAAGGTAAGACAACTTACAGTTATGTAATTTATTGACAATTCTTTCACCGTTTTCCACAGTACTTTTATTAAATGATGATAATGTGGGAAGCATTATTTGAAGTACATACAGTCTGTTTGATCCTGTATTTTTTGTTTAAATATATGTGTGTGTTCACTGTAACTGTTTGGAACCATTATTGTAGTAAAGTAGTGGTTGATAACTTTGTTTTATTGCTTTTGAAACATCACAGGCAATTATCAGCAAAACATGAGAGCCATTGAAAAAGTAAATTCCATTAGAATACAAGTAAAATATTAGAATACTTAAAATAAGTTTATTAGAAACATCTTAAAACCATGCCTTCATATTACTTCTCTGCATAACCATCATTCAGATTTAATCATTTACCATATGTATCTACTCATCAGGTGACAAATTTCCTCTGTATAGAATTCTGCTGCCTGAGTGATTTAGAACCCAACAAAAAGAACTGTACTAGAAAACACGCAATATTCAAAATATCTGTTTTGTAGCTACAAGACAGATTGTAATTAAGTAATTGAACAAATCTAGTATCACTCTATATAATTGAGCATATGAACTGAATTTAAAAAGACAAATGAGCAAGGAAAGGAAAAAAATTTAAAAAAAACTTCATTCATCATGTTTCATCCATATTCAGCATAAAGAGTGGATTTCACATTTGACTGAATTTACATTGCAAATACTCCTTTTGAACAGATATGTCAGTTTGACGGAGCTTTGGAAGACTTGTGAACAAAAATGATACATAATATTCCATCAGAATAAACAAAAATGCCTCCCTCCAAGAACCATAGACCTCACCGTTGGTGGGGAGGCTTGCGTGCCTCAGCGATACAGATAGCCGTACCGTAGGTGCAACCACAACGGAGGGGTATCTGTTGAGAGGCCAGACAAACACGTGGTTCCTGAAGAGGGGCAGCAGCCTTTTCAATAGTTGCAGGGGCAACAGTCTGCATGATTGACTGATCTGGCCTTGTAACACTAACCAAAATGGCCTTGCTGTGCTGGTACTGCGAACGGCTGAAAGCAAGGGGAAACTACAACCGTAATTTTTCCCGAGGGCATGCAGCTTTACTGTATGGTTAAATGATGATGGCGTCCTCTTGGGTAAAATATTCCAGAGGTAAAATAGCCCCCATTCGGATCTCCGGGCGGGGACTACTCAGGAGGACGTCATTATCAGGAGAAAGAAAACTGGCGTTCTACAGATCGGAGCGTGGAATGTCAGATCCCTTAATCGAGCAGGTAGGTTAGAAAATTTAAAAAGGGAAATGGATAGGTTAAAGTTAGATATAGTTGGAATTGGTGAAGTTCAGTGGCAGGAGGAACAAGACTTTTGGTCAGGCGAATATAGGGTTATAAATACAAAATCAAATAGGGGTAATGCAGGAGTCGGTTTAATAATGAATGAAAAAAATAGTAGTGTGGGTAAGCTACTACAAACAGCATAGTGAATGCCTTATTGTGGCCAAGATAGACACAAAACCCATGCCTACTACAGTAGTACAAGTTTATATGCCAACTAGCTGTGCAGATGATGAAGAAATTGAAGAAATGTATGATGAAATAAAAGAAATTATTCAGATAGTGAAGGGAGACGAAAATTTAATAGTCATGGGTGACTGGAATTCGGTAGTAGGAAAAGGGAGAGAAGGAAGTGTAGTAGGTCAGTCATGGGTGACTGGAATTCGGTAGTAGGAAAAGGGAGAGAAGGAAGTGTAGTAGGTCAATATGGATTGGGGCTAAGAAATGAAAGAGGAAGCCGCCTGGTAGAATTTTGCACAGAGCACAACTTAATCATAGCTAACACTTGGTTCAAGAATCGTAAAAGAAGGTTGTATACATGGAAGAAACCTGGAGATACTGACAGGTTTCAGATAGATTATATAATGGTAAGACAAAGATTTAGGAACCAGGTTTTAAATTGTAAGACATTTCCAGGGGCAGATGTGGACTCTGACCACAACCTATTGGTTAACTGTGGATTAAAACTGAAGAAACAGCAAAAAGGTGGGAATTTAAAGAGATGGGCCCTGGATAAACTGACTAAACCAGAGGTTGTACAGAGTTTCAGTAAGAACATAAGGGAACATTTGATAGGAATGGGGTAAGAAATACAGTAGAAGAAGAATGTGTAGCTCTGAGGGATAAAGTAGTGAAGGCAGCAGAGGATCAAGTAGGTAAAAAGACGAGGGCTAGTAGAAATCATTGGGTAACAGAAGAGATATTGAATTTAATTGATGAAAGGAGAAAATATAAAAATGCAGTAAATGAAGCAGGCAAAAAGGAATACAAACGTCTCAAAAATGAGATCAACAGGAAGTGCAAAATGGCTAAGCAGGGATGGCTAGAGGACAAATGTAAGGATGTAGAGGCTTATCTCACTAGGGGTAAGATAGATACTGCCTACAGGAAAATTAAAGAGACCTTTGGAGAAAAGAGAACCACTTGTATGAGTATCAAGACGTCAGATGGAAACCCAGTTCTAAGCAAAGAAGGGAAAGCCGAAAGGTGGAAGGAGTATATAGAGGGTCTATACAAGGGTGATGTACTTGAGGACAATATTATGGAAATGGAAGAGGATGTAGATGAAGATGAAATGGGACAAACGATACTGCGTGAAGAGTTTGACAGAGCACTGAAAGACCTGAGCCGAAACAAGGCCCCGGGAGTAGACAACATTCCATTAGAACTACTGATGGCCTTGGGAGAGCCAGTCCTAACAAAACTCTACCATCTGGTGAGCAGGATGTATGAGACAGGCGAAATACCCTCAGACTTCAAGAAGAATATAATAATTCCAATCCCAAAGGAAGCAGGTGCTGAAAGATGTGAAAATTACCAAACAATCAGTTTAATAAGTCATGGATGCAAAATACTAACGCGAATTCTTTACAGACAAATGGAAAAACTGGTAGAGGCTGACCTCGGGGAAGATCAGTTTGGATTCTGTAGAAATATTGGAACACTTGATGCAATACTGACTCTACAACTTATCCTAGAAGCTAGATTAAGGAAAGGCAAACCTACATTTCTAGCATTTGTAGACTTAGAGAAAGCTTTTGACAATGTTGACTGGAATACTCTCTTTCAAATTCTGAAGGTGGCAGGGGTAAAATACAGAGAGCGAAAGGCTATTTACTATTTGTACAGAAACCAGATGGCAGTTATAAGAGTCGAGGGACATGAAAGGGAAGCCGTTGGTGGGGAGGCTTGCGTGCCTCAGCGATACAGATAGCCGTACCGTAGGTGCAACCACAACGGAGGGGTATCTGTTGAGAGGCCAGACAAACGTGTGGTTCCTGAAGAGGGGCAGCAGCCTTTTCAGTAGTTGCAGGGGCAACAGTCTGGATGATTGACTGATCTGCCTTTGTAACACTAACCAAAACGGCCTTGCTGTGTTGGTACTGCGAACGGCTGAAAGCAAGGGAAAACTACAGTCGTAATTTTTCCCGAGGCCATACAGCTTTACTGTATGGTTAAATGATGATGGCGTCCTCTTGGGTAAAATATTCTGGAGAAAAAATAAAATAGGAGTGCGGGTAAGCTACTACAAACAGCATAGTGAATGCATTATTGTGGCCAAGATAGACACGAAGCCCATGCCTACTACAGTAGTACAAGTTTATATGACAACTAGCTCTGCAGATGATGAAGAAATTGATGACATGTATGATGAGATAAAAGAAATTATTCAGGTAGTGAAGGGAGATGAAAATTTAATAGTCATGGGTGACTAGAATTCGAGAGTAGGAAAAGGGAGAGAAGGTAACATAGTAGGTGAATATGGATTGGGGATAAGAAATGAATAAGGAGGCCGTCTGGTAGAATTTTGCACAGAGCATAACTTAATCATTGCTAACAATGTTTCAAGAATCATGAAAGAAGGTTGTATACATGGAAGAACCCTGGAGATACTAAAAGGTATCAGATAGATTATATAATGGTAAGACAAAGATTTAGGAACCAGGTCTTAAATTGTAAGACACTTCCAGGTGCAGATGTGGACTCTGACTACAACCTATTGGTTATGAACTGTAGATTAAAACTGGAGAAACTGCAAAAAGGTGGGAATTTAAGCTGATGGGACCTGGATAAATTGACTAAACCAGAGGTTGTACAGAGTTTCAGTAAGAGCATAAGAGAACAATTGACAGGAAAGGGGGAAAGAAATACAGTAGAAGAAGAATGGGTAGCTCTGAGGGATGAAGTAGTGAAGGCAGCAGAGGATCGAGTAGGTAAAAAGACAAGGGCTAATATAAATCCACGGGTAACAGAAGAGATACTGAATTTAATTGATGAAAGGAGAAAATACAAAAACGCAGTAAATGAAGCAGGCAAAAAGGAATACAAACGTCTCAAAAATGAGATCGACAGGAAGTGCAAAATGGCTAATCAGGGATGGCTAGAGGACAAATGTAAGGATTTAGAGGCTTATCTCACTAGGAGTAAGATAGATACTGCCTACAGGAAAATTAAAGAGACCTTTGTAGAAAAGAGAGCCACTTTCATGAATATCAAGAGCTCAGATGGAAACCCAGTTCTAAGCAAAGAAGGAAAAGCAGAAAGGTGGAAGGAGTATATAGAGGGTCTATACAAGGGCGATGTACTTGAGGACAATATTATGGAAATGGAAGAGGATGTAGATGAAGATGAAATGGGAGAAACGATACTGCGTGAAGAGTTTGACAGAGCACTGAAAGACCTGAGTCGAAAAAAGGCCCTGGAAGGAGACAACATTCCATTGGAACTACTGACAGCCTTGGGAGAGCCAGTCCTGACAAAACTCTACCATCTGGTGAGCAAGATGTATGAGACAGGTGAAATACCCTCAGACATCAAGAAGAATATAATAATTCCAATCCCAAAGAAAGCAGGTGTTGACAGATGTGAAAATTACCGAACTATCAGTTTAATAAGCCACAGCTGCAAAATACTAACACAAATTCTTTACAGATGAATGGAAAAACTGGTAGAAGCCAACCTCGGGGAAGATCAGTTTGGATTCCGAAGAAACGTTGGAACACGTGAGGCAATACTGACACTACAACTTACCTTAGAAAATAGATTAAGGAAAGGCAAATCTACGTTTCTAGCATTTGTAGACTTAGAGAAAGCTTTTGACAATGTTGACTGGAATACTCTCTTTCAAATTATAAAGGTGGCAAGAGGTAAAATACAGGGAGTAAAAGGCTATTTACAATTTGTACAGAAACCAGATGGCAGTTATAAGAGTTGAGGGGCATGGAAGGGAAGCAGCAGTTGGGAAGGAAGTGAGACAGGGTGTAGCCTCTCCCCAATGTTATTCAATCTGTATATTGAGCAAGTAGTAAAAGAAACAAGAGTCGAGGGACATGAAAGGGAAGCAGTGGTTGGGTTGGAAGTGAGACAGGGGTGTAACCTCTCCAATCTGTATATTGATCAAGCAGTGAAGGAAACAAAAGAAAAATTTGGAGTAGGTATTAAAATCCATGGAGAAGAAACAAAAAGTTTGAGGTTCACCGATGACATTGTAATTCTGTCAGAGACAGCAAAGGAGTTGGAAGAGCAGTTGAACGGAATGGACAGTGTCTTGAAAGGAGAATATAAGATGAACATCAACAAAAGAAAAATGAGGATAATGGAATGTAGTCAAATTAAGTCAGGTGATGCTGAGGGAATTAGATTAGGAAATGAGACACTTAAAGTAGTAAAGGAGTTTTGCTATTTGGGGAGCAAAATAACTGATGATGGTTGAAGTAGAGAGGATATAAAATGTAGACTGGCAATGGCAAGAAAAGTGTTTCTGAAGAAGAGAAAGAGAGTATAGATTTAAGTGTCAGGAAGTCGTTTCTGAAAGTATTTGTATGGAGTGTAGCCACGTATGGAAGTGAAACATGGACGATAAATAGTTTGGACAAGAAGAGAATAGGAGCTTTCATAATGTGGTGCTAAAGAAGAATGCTGAAGATTAGATGGGTAGATCACATTACTAATGAGGAGGTATTGAATAGAATTGGTGAGAAGAGGAGTTTGTGGCACAACTTGACAAGAAGAAGGGACTGGTTGGTAGGACATGTTCTGAGGCATCAAGAGATCACAAATTTAGCATTGGAGGTTAGCACGGAGGGTAAAAATCGTAGAGGGAGACCAAGAGATGAACACACTAAGCAGATTCAGAAGGATGTAGGTTGTAGCAAGTACTGGGAGATGAAGAAGCTTGCACAGGATAGAGTAGCATGGAGAGCTGCATCAAACCAGTCTCAGGACTGAAGACCACAACAATACAACAACAACAACAACAACAATGTACAGATTTCCAGATACCCCTGTTTCCAATTTTCAAACTGCGAGATGACACTCTTAAGGAACTGTACAACATCATTGTGTTTGTCCTCAACGGCTCTACTCATGATAGTTTCCCTGTTCCTTGAGGTCATTAATTTAAACCAACAGAAAATTGTGGCTATGAAAAACGCTGTTGATGTGGCAGAATCTTCAAGTACATGTTCCTCTATTGCATACTGTAACACTGCTGTAACACTGCTATTTAAAAGTGCATAAGCAGGACCAATCTTCATTTTATCATAATGTCCTGGCCTTATGACATTATCTTTTAAATCCTAAGCAATATTTAATTTCTTTGCCTTGTAAAACTCGTACAGTTTTTTGATAGGCTCAATCAAGACTACCGGTCCCGTCAAATTATTGTCTGCAACTACTTGCTGTGGTAGGATAATGTGGTCGTAATTAGTTAGGTGAATCCTCACATTCTTCAAGATATGAGCTACGTCAGGCATGAAGTACAGTTTCCGCTCTGGAGAAAATGGATGTTGGCAGAAATTCTTTGTTTCATTATAACAGCCAGCAATAATACCACATTCACGCCACAGTGCCTGATTTTGTCCACCCATATCTGATACAATAACTTCTACCATCAGACCAATCGCTTCACACTTCATAATTAATTGCCTCGGGAAAGACTTTAGTTCTTTACCTGAAATTGATTTCCTGGTGAAATGGTAACCAATTATGTGTTTTCATCATGCACTTAGACCACCAAGCATAAATACCAAGGCGTGACAAGTATGTTTTTCGTATGAAGTGTTGGATGGCCAATTATGAATTTCAATGAAATGTTGTAATTTAGGCCTGGCGTGAGACTCATCTCATCCATCATTTTTGCAAAATGTCTTTCTAAAGGATTCATGGTGTCTACCTTCACTTTAAGAGTGGATACAAAATCCTCCAAAATATCTGGACTGAATGCCAGAGTTTCCTTTGTAGAGTTCTTTCACTTGGTAATGGTTGCCCCAGTCCTCTTACCGCATTATATCCAACGCTTCCACAAGCTAATCAAATTTTTAAAGCCTTCTTAATAGTTTCCAGTGACCACTTTATCCCTCACATAGTTTTTTTTCTGCAGTGCCGAGATTTGATTGTCATTTAAAAAAGGTTTCACAGATCCAGCCATTGTATCATTTTTGCCATTTGCACTGTGTAGTTGCTTCTGCACTAACTGGACTTTCCTTTTCAAACTTTCTAGTTCCTCTCAGGAGGTAATCTGATGCCAGAACTGTGAACATCCGGCAAAACTTCTTGAGGAAGTACGCAAACTTGCTCATTACCTGAAAAGAAATAATATTAATAATAATAACAAAAAAAATGTTTTGTCCAACTACAATGCTAGAAATTTAAGTTTCATAAAAAGTTAGTAGTGAATAAGATAGATAAGCTTCTCTTTAGTTACATAAATTTAAACAGTAACTGGCTCCATCTGTGTAATGTAAGTGTACTCACATTCCCTTTGCAAACCCCTGTCCTTTGGTGGCTTTCATTCCTTAATTTGAGGACGATGGCTAAATATAGTGGGTACCGCATTAGGTTTCAGTTTTTAACACCATCCTTAAGATTTGCTTCAAACTGATCAGGTGTGAAGTGAAGCTAAAAATGACAGTCCAAATTACACTGTTAAATAAAGTTCAAAACTAATACTTGTAAAGTAGTGAAGTAGTAAAGATGGCATTATGAATCACTAACAAAATAAACCTTTTCAAATTTCATATACATGAAGTACATCCATATTCGAAGATCTGATTCTTCAGGTTCCGTCTCTTATTTAATGGTGATCATAGGCATTATTGTAAAAATGATGTGGATGTAGCTTTATTAATACTATCAATAACATTGTTAATGCATTTAGAGCTATTTCTATATAAATATTACTACAAAAATTTATAAAGTGAAGAAAAAAATTTTTTGGTTTCAAGTGGAACTGAACCCGGAACCCACATATCAGAAATCAAATGCTATACTAACTTTTTTTTAATTCATTTTGTTTGATATTGTTCATTGCGTTTGGTCTGGGCGGACGTCACAAGACATCCGTTCAAGTCGATCGTTGATTCTTTGACTCAGTTCTTTTATTACAGAGAGCACGCAGCTCTCTGACCGAACACGCTGAGCTACCGTGTCAGCCCCCAACTGAGCTATACTTGCACAGTCACACTGGACTTTGTAATACATAATTCACATAATTATCTGATACAAAGATAAGTTTCCTTACCTTACACAATTTAGCTGTTTTGTATGGAAATGTATCTTTTCTTCCAATACGGTGAAGCCACAATTCGCATCTTTTTTCATTCCTTTCACCCTGTGGAATGTGGAAAAGCTTGCTACCTCGGACTGGTTTCGTATAACAATTTACAGCACAGCACTGTGGCATTTTCACCATAGAACAGTGGAACATGCCACGTTAAGCTCTTAATTTAATACACAAAGAGTATATATATTTCAAACACCTGTAAATACTAAAATATCAGCTAGTTAATTCAGATTTGCCACTTACACTCACATATTGCTTAGACTCAAAATGGCTACCTCCCTCCACTCACCTCAACTGGTCAATAGCAGCCGCCGATTGTCGGCAATTGACACATAAAATGTTGGTGGCTCTCTCTCTCATACGGGGCTCTAACTTTAAGATGCTAACAGCACCATCTATTGGTAAAATTTTTGTTAAATTTGTTTTTGTTCCATGAAATTTCCCTGTGTCAATAATATGCTGTTCAAATTTGAGGTGATTCTGAGCAGTGGTTCTATTTTTTAAGTGTTTTGAAACTGGAACTCTAATTATGAACACCCCATACATCAGTGATACCGCACCAGATTTTTGTTTCAATAAATAAATATGAGTCTACAAAACAGTATATCAAATCTTATCTGTTTACTCCTTTGGCCATAGAATATCACAGTCTCCATCTCCAATGTATTAGAGAGGTGGGCACATAACAAGGTTGGTCTAGATGGGATCTGTCCAAGGAATTTTGTGGTGTCACCAACACACTCTGTGACTTTGATCCACACTTCATGTTCCAGTTGTGCTCTCTCCTGCAAACTGCCAACTCCACATGCTCCATATGGAGGACATGGTTTCTAGTTTTGATCCTCTCTCATAAAACTGATACACTAATAAAATTGCTTCTCCTCATGTTCATGTAATATTTGTTGCACTTAAATTATGAGCATTACAGAGGCAAATTAGGTGTCAGCATACATGCAGTGGCACACATTATGTAGGTCATGCATTGTGTCTGGATAGCTTATTTCTACGAGTATTGCTCACAGGGATCTAGTTTTGGTCCCAGTATAGAACACAGTTTTAATTTGCAAGTAAGTTTAATCCTGTTGTGTAATCAGCCATTGCCTTCCTGCCAATATGAGATGAATTTGTTTCATATACAAGGTCTAAGGTATACCATTCTCATTAAACTCGTGGTAGTGACAACAGAGTGAGTAAATGTTATATCTCGAAATTAATTTAATAAGTATAAACTGCACTGATGTATATTTTGACTACACCTGTTTGTATACTGCAAAGTTTTTTCGGTCTTTATTTCTTTAAATCCCTTATCTATTTACAAATAGAAAATGTCCTTTCTATATGTAATGCTGTTATTATTAGGCACTTCCATCCTATTTTTACACAAATCCCTTGACATATGTCTCTATTCTATATGCCAGAAATAGAATTATGGAAAGTGTTGACACGGGAGAAATTCACCATCATGTCACTAGAACTAAAGAAAATTTACTATGCCAAGGCACTTAATAGCAAGAGCTGGCAAATGTCCCCAAAATCTTAAAAAAAAATGAAAAACAGAAAAAAAAACATTGTTCAGTTGATACATGTCATTTAAAACTTTTAAAATAGCTATCATTAACTCTTTTAACAACGTAAAAGAGTTCTGTAATATTCTCAACAATGAGCTGTTTTTAAGTTTGTGTATGCTCATCGACTTGTCTATACAACTATTATGCTCTGATGAAGATTGTAAATTAACTACTTCTAATAGAGGTTCTGTTGCCTTGCTGTGCTGAGGCTTTTGGAGGAAAGGTTCATGACTGTGTTTTGGGTCTGTTTAGTTTCTGGATTTCATGTGGTGGTGGTGGGAGGGAGATCCAGAGGTCTACGAGACAGGGTTTATCGGCTATGAGGGGACATGGGGGAGATTTGGAGGTTGTTGTACAGGGTAGCCCAAGGCATGACAGTTGGAGAGCTTCTTGAGGTGGCATTGTTCTTGTTGCTCTAGTTCCTGGAGGGCAAGAGTTTCAGTGTGTGTTATGGGATCCAGAAATTTTGGATTGCACAACAGGAACATTTAACAGATGGAGAGAATGTATTGCAAGGAGGTTTGAGCCTGATTGATATGATTTTGCAGAACTATATTGGTGAGGGCTAAGGACTGGTGGAATATGAACATATGGAGGTCTTTGTGGAAGGAAGGGTTGCAGCTGGAGATGGATTGTTTGATGGTAATGCCATTTGAGGGGATTGCATGAGCCAAGGAACAATGCAGGAACAGTAAGTGGGACTGAGTTCTGGTGAACAGTAAGTGGTACTGAGTTCTGGCTAGGGATAAGAAAAGTTTTCTGTATTGACGCAGATGGAAGGAGCAAGGATCCATGGTGGTGAAAAACACACATAAAAATACATAAATAACGTGGAATTACACACAAAAAATTTGCAAAAATATACTCAAACAAGTAGGAAAAATTACAAAAAAGGAAGAAACGGATGAAATAAGGGGAAACAAGTTGAAATTGGTGGGAGAAGGCCGATTGCGAAAGGTAAAAAGCAACTGAAATTGGCGTGAAGTCAAAATGAGATCAAATGAAAAATAAAAATATTTATAAAGTGGGTTGCAGATCTGTGGGTGGATAAGAGTTAAAAGGGGGATGGCAGAAGTGACTAATAGAGGTTCTTGATTCTTAATCACATCCACAGTGTTCTGAGTTCATCTGATGAAAAATCAATCATTAAGATGCAAAATTTTGCCTTTATTTTAAAAATGTAAGTTCTTTTCCATCTTCTTCTTGTCATTTTGTTTACTCTATAGTTATAATGTACTTAGTGGTCCAGTGCCATAATCCTAATTTCATACCTCCATGTTTTGCACTGATCGTACTTTCATAGATAATTAGTTTCATAGATAGTTAGTCGAGAGCTTCTTGAGGTGGCATTGTTATTGTTGCTCTAGTTCCTGTCAACAGTTACACTGTTAAATTTTTCAGAATCACTATATACAAACTTTGTAAAATAATATTTATATTACAACTCAAATTGTTTAGAATCAAACATATTCTAACTGGGAAGAAAGGCGTTTTAAAAACCTGGGTCTTTCATCAGAAAAAGCACACAACTCTGATTACTACCCTCATTCAACCAGAAAATTAAATCATCACAAAATGTTACCAAATAGTTGAGCTGTCAGAATATTGTCATCCCTCTAGCAACACAGTTATCAGTTAACCAGCAAAATTACTTTTTTTGTTCCAGTACTACCACTTCAAGCTCATAATTCCTCAGAATACAAGCAGTTTTCCGATGACCTACAGATCCAATAATGCAGCATTATATGACTTGTACCTCACTAAAATTTTGCTCTTTCTGTTAAGCTCTCATTCCCAGCTCCAGTGTCATGAACTGCACAGTATACACAGCACAGTACCCAATGTTGCCTAGTTCAAAACTAGATCCTCATTATAGTTACACCACACTTGTTTGCATACATTTACCTTTTTCATTAATCATGTCTGTCAACTACATTGTTTTACTTACATTTCTTACCTTGTTAGCTAGTGGAGCGCATTCTCAAAAAAATATCACTACTGTAGAGACAGGCTCCCTAACCATTGAGACCCTAACTTGATTCATTATTTTATTATTTCATTATTGCTTGATTATTTAATAAATAAACATTTGCTCTGCTTATCCAATGCAAAACTGATTCTATTAAACAACACTTCACACTAACAGATCCTTATGCTACAGCAAATTTAACTCTCACTACTAATCAGACAAAGTTATCACTTAGAAAAACTATTATTTCACTGTATTCCATCAAATTGCTTGAGATTCTAGCCTGAAGGCGATATACATACAATTTCCCTTATTCTTTCCACACACATTACTCCAGGCAACTATGTTTAAGGTTTTATTTCCTTAATTTTAGAAGAGGCTGTACCATGACGCACTTCTATAGGTAGATAGTTATCTCCATATACTGACTGCACTGAACACAAACACTTCTGTTATACCACAATTAATATCAAGATCTAATATTCAAGATGTTTTTTACTGCATATTTCGTCACCTGGGCACTATGTGTGAAATTCACCTGCATGCTGATTGGCTCCTCCTGTACTCAATCACTGCTTCCACAGAATCCACTCACTGATTGGCTGCTGTCATACTGTGACCATGAAGCCAATGCTCTGATTGGCTGTCGCACTTCCTTCGTTAAAGTCACTGTATTATAAACTGTTCTTGAGTTCAAAGTTTGCAAGTCCTAGTTTATTGTGCTCAAATACAATAGTCCTCACCCAGGACACCATATGTGATGTTTGCCTGCTTTTTTTTCTTCATTGATGTCCTCGGTGTCGACGTACTACAGTGTTATACTGGCTGAAAAATGGGGGATGTAAGTTCAACAGTTACTACTGTAAATGATGTAGCTGACAGTTGCACAAGTGCATTTCACAGTTCTTTACTTTCACTGTTCACAACACCCCAATATTACACAGTTAATATGGCCAGTTCACTACTGGTTAACTTTTGATAAGCCTCATTAATAGTTTGCAGGCAAACATCAGCATACTGGTACAATAATTTGCTGTTGAGCATCTATGAGTAGTAAATACCTAACCACACAGTTCACTATTTCTCAAAGACATTGAACAGACACTGACATTGTTTCAACACATGGCCTATTGGTGTTAAACAAATTCCACTACATTATTCTTACTCTGATAGATACAGATTTCCTGTCTGAAAATCGACCATGGACTGGCCATCTCAGGACCAAAAATCAGGTCTTTATAAATGTGCTGACAGGAATTGCTAATGTACAAATGATTGAAATTTAAGAATACTGTTCTCCTGACAAACCACAAATGAAACAGAGCTATCAGAAAATATAATGTCTGACAATATCTTTAAAAATACTTTCTACAGTCAAAAAATTCTTTATCAAGAGTTGCATTGGTTGTTCAGGATGGAATCTGCATTATAGCAACAGTCTTTTCATCATCCTCCTGAAAGACTTAGGTATCACTGTTTCCAGGCTAAGAATCCAACAAAAGCAGTTAATTGATTTCTGCAATTAGTTAGAAACTGTTTTGAATGTAATGTTAAAAATGATTCTTTCATGTTTTTACAGATTTTGATAGGTTGATTATAAGTCATGTTTTTCCATCCTAATATGCCTTGAGGTCCCCAAAGGCAGATATAAAGCTGCAGAAACAGTAATCCACTCATGCTTATCATTGTTATTGTTGTATATGAACATATCATAGCATTAATCAGTTGCACATTAGACTCTGTCTATTTTTGTCTCAAAATGATAAATAGCAGTTTGCTTGCAATTGTTCCACGAAACATGACTCATTGGCATTAGACATAGCAAATGTAGGGATATGAGCATCTTTGTCTTCATGTCAACCACAAATTAATGACATCTCCTCTACAGTTTTACTTGAAGGAAACTTTGTTGTTTTATGACATCCTACACTGTATGATTTCTTGACTGCTTAACCAGGTCAAAGAAGACTTAAAATCAGCAGTGTCCATCTTAATTGCAATCTGGAGGGCCCATTCTCATAGATCTCCATCTGTAACAGCCCATTGCCTCTCACAAGCAGCTCTATATGGTTCATATCTCAAGAAGACTGTTCTAAAGAACTGTTGGTCATGTTATTTATTTAAGTTTATGGGTTTATGTTGGTTATTAATGGTGTGTGGGTGGGGGGGGTCTACAGGGACTTTGTGGCTACCCTCTACAGTAAATCTTTCAGATAGAGTTTCTTCCACAGTTTTGGGAGTTTCATCTTGGTGCAAATTTATTACTTTGTGTAGGTCTTTTTTCCATTTATACAGTTCACAGTCAAATTTTACAAAGCAAAACTGTGTTAGCACACTGTTTAACATTAAACATAATGAATACTAATTCAGTTTTATCTCTGTTGTGACTCTTCAAGCTTTCCCGGCGGATGTATTGTAAATAGTCTTCACGTGCTTACTTCAATGAACTTCTTATTTCATGACCGATATTTTGAATAAGTGGACTGTGTCGACATGGGAAGCCTTCTGTCTCCTATGGTGGCCAGTTATTTTATGGAGGACTTTGAAGAAAAAACACTACAGTCAATCACTCTCAAGCCCTCTTATTTTCTGTGGTATGAGGATGATACATTTGTGGTGTGGCCACATGGACTTGATACTCTAACTAGGTGTCTTCAGCACCTGAATTCACTGCATCTGAATATAAACTTCACAATGAAAGTGGAAAAAGATGGTACTTTACCCCTTATTGATGTTTTGGTATGAAGGAAAGCAGATGGAACCTTGGGACACAGAGTCTACTGCAGGCCACAAGCTGCCATCATCCTGCACACTGCGGTAGTGCATTATGTACGTTAGTTCATAAAGCACACGTGGTATCTGATCCTGAAAGCCTGTCAAGTGAACTCAAATATTTGAAGACACTGTTTGACAAAATGGATAATCTGAGAGACAGATATGTAATGCCCTCAGGCCCCGGCAAGTTCAGTCTGTGGAGCAAAATGAAGGTATGAAGACACCCACCACTTGACCTTTTTGCCATATTTTGGTGCCATGCCATCAAGAATAGGAAGAGTCCTCGGAAGATATGGAATTAAGTGTGTTTTTCAACCATCTGCAAAACTGAGAAACTTGTTGGGTTCAGTTAAGGATAATCTTGGCCTGAGGAAATGTGGTATGTACAAGATTCCTTGTCAATGTGGGGCAGCGTATATAGGCCAGACATGCCGCACAGTACAAGAACGCTGCGATGAACACCAGCGTCATACACACCTTCATCAACCGGAAAAGTCAGCAATTGCAGAACACTGTCTGAATACAGGACATCGGATGATTTACGAAAATACAGAAGTTTTATCCCCAGCATCATCTTTCTGGGATTGCGTCATTAAGGAAGCAATACATTTTCATACAGCCAATAATCTCACCAACAAGGATGCAGGATTTCAACTGAGCACAGCCTGGAACCCTGCATTGGCTGCTATTAAATCACGACGCGAAAATCCCGATTCTTTCATAACGGGCCCGTCATAACATTGGTCTAGTACAGCCATTGCTGAGTAATGTCTGGCCACACTGTTGGCAAATGCAGAGTACAGCACACCTGCAGGACAGCCGCTCTGTGATTTTCGGCAGAGGGAGTTTGAATATGGCACCAACTATCTGCAAATCATTGTGCATACACAATTTCCGCACCTGCACATTCTTGCATGCATGTTCTAGAAATGGGGCATCAATGTGTGGATACCGTCGGTCGTACCTAGTCAACAGCAAGGTTGAACCACCTGAAGATGTCAGACAGTTGCTCCGAGAAAATATTGTGGAATCTGCACAATGTGACCTGGCAGCAAACCCGTGAAGACTGTTTATCTCTGTTGTTAACAGTTACATTATCACAACAGAAAGTGGTAATTATTATGAATATTAAATGAGTTGCAAATTTGAGAGAACAGTAATTGTGGACCGTTGTTTCAGAGAAACTATCAACAAAAACTGAAATTTGCTTTATAAATTACAACTGTGCTGAGTCTTGTTATCCATTTATTGATGCTCCCACCAACCTATAATATGCATCTGCCACATTGTGCATACACAGCCACTACAGCTCTGATAAGAGTGTAAATTTCTCCAACTACATGGCAAGATACAAATTTGACAATTTTCAACATTTTTTTTTAAAATACTTGTGGTGCATCTTAGTAGCTAAAATTTCGACAGGGTCTTTCTTTCAGTGCAACATGTCAGTTTGGACCATTCCCTTGTAAGAAACTTGAAGAGTGTAGACAACAAAGCAGCATCTACAGAATGGGGAATAATCACTACACGTGTACCATAGGGATTTATAATGGTTCCATTCTTGTTCCTGTTATATATGTATAGATGATCTGCCATCGTATATTCAATAAATACTTCTCTTTGCTGATGGTGAAAGTCTTAATAAGCATAATGAGGAAACGTCAACTGTTGAAAATGTATGTGCTGTTTGAGGCTTTCCCAATGTCATAAATGGCTGGAAGGATCTCAGGTGTAGAGTCAGATCACACTGTCTAAACTGCACAATATTTCCATGAGACAGCTGCTCATCTACAGATGCAGCTGTAGCTACGTCATGTCCTGATGCATGATAGAGAGAAGTCAGGGTAAGTCTGCAATTTCCAAGTAGTGAGGAGCAAATGCAGAAAGACAAATTTCCGGTGAAGGCAAGTTGATGATTTGGATCAGCAACAAATACTGTCGCTGGACACCTACAAGAGGCACAGATTCTGGGACTCAACAAGACGCTTGCAGCAGGAGACTCATGGAGTTCAGGGGTCCGATTAACACTATTTATTTGTGATCATACTAACTATTTCACTGATGGCTAATGCTAAACATTAGAAAAAGCAAAGGAGGCCATTGGCTGCACAACAGAAGGCAGTGTCTGAAGCCACAGTGGGGTTGCTAAGGCACATAGTGGATACTACCAGCACATCACATACAAACTTGAGAACAGCACTCAAAGTGAGAAAAACAGACATGTTAGAGCTTACCGAGGCTGGCCACAAGTGACACAGAGCCAATCAACGATCTGACTGAGAACCCCCTGAATATAAAAACATGGGTTTGAAAGAATTGTGGCAGCACAGCATTTCTCCCTTCCTATAGTTGACCCATCAATCCACCGGCACTTAACAAGCTTCAGCCAATCTGGTGAGTCGCTCTGCACCTCCAGGGTGCCCCTGATCAACCACATTTAGATTCCTCCCCTATTCCTACACAGTATGTAGGGAAGCTTCTGGATTTTACATTAACAAATTCCAAGCTTGGTATCAACAGCATTCAGATGAAAGCTAAATGTCACTGCCACTCCTATTATGGCCAGCAACAACAGGGTTTTATGTCACTTGCCCCTCCCCTCCACCCTTCTGTGGGTGGGGACTGCTTTAGTAACACTCTAATCTTTGTAAACCGTTTGATGTTGCAGTTCTCAGGAGCAAGTATCAAGCTGCTGTCTCTGCTAAGACGTACCTTTTTGTGGCCATCTTTTACAGTGATGCCTAACAATAGCATCTAGGTGGTGGATAGAGTTACCAGTTAAATCTCTGAAGTGAAACTTCTCCCCTGTGACAGCTTGCCAGAGCATCTGCAATTTGTACAGCTCTAGTGTTACCATTTATCTTTGTTAACCTAAAAGCTACCACTTTTGCCTGCACTCTGCTTGTGTCTCTCATTTCCTACCTTGGAGTGCCCTTGATAGCTCCCAACAGCCTTAAGTGTAACAATGTAAAAGTCATTATATCATTATATATGACATCTCTCTCCCCTCCCCCCCCCCTCCCACCAATAGGGAAAATATGTTGACAATTATTTGGCAAAAAAAAATTGTAATCTGTCTTCTGCTGTAGTTAAAACATCTTAGCTCTAGAAACGATGTTATACACATTCTTGGTTAATGACCTTATTTCTCTTTATATTTTGCACTTTCTAAAGTTTGTATTTCATTTTTTCACCCATGTAAACAACAGTATAAAGAACAGTTTCATTTTTCACTGCACTTGTATACACGTAGACACATAGTCATAAAAACAGCATCATAAAACATCCCTTCATTTTTCACAAAAGCATGTATTACATAGAACATAAATTTTAATCATTGACTAATTAACTTTTTCCTTTTGCACTACAGATACAAATACAAAACAAAATCAAACATTTTTCTCTCTCTTTTTTACATTACATATACATGTCCACATTCATTTGCTATTTTTCTTCACATCACTTATAAATAAATATCGATATACAGCACATTATACGAGGGGCGTTTGAAAAGTCAGTGCAAAGTCCGAGAGATGGCACCACTGGTTCATATCAAGGTCATGTTTAGTTAGTAGCACCTTTGGAAGGAACACAAATCAAGTTTCAGCGATATTGGTCTATTTCTTTGTGTTTGGCATTCATATGAATAAAGGAAGTCGAGTGATTGTCAAAAAGTGGATGAAAAATAATTTTGTGTGGTGATAAACATTACTTCATGAAAGGCAAAACGCCTCAGAAGACTAAAGAGACGCTTGGTAAACATTATGGTGACTCTGCACCTTCAATTAGAACAGTTTGTAAGTGGTTTCAAAATTTTTGGAGTGGCCATATGGGCACAAGTGATGCTGAACGTTCTGGACAACCTGTGGAGGTTATGACTACAGAAATCATTGATAAAATCCATGATATGGTGATGGCTGACAAAAGAGTTAAGGTGTGAGATTGCTAGTGCTGTGGGCATCTCAAATGAATGGGTACATAATATTTTGCATAAATATTTGGACATGAGAAAGCTATCTGCAAGATGGGTTCCACGATTGCTCATGCTTGACCAAAAACGGAATCCTGTGAAGTGTTGAAAGGATGGTTTGCAGCTGTTCAGGAATAATCCACAGGACTTCAAGTGTCATTTCGTCAGTGTGGATGAAACGTGGATACGTTACTATACTCCTGAGACTAAACAACAATCTAAACAATGGGTTACCAAGGGAGAATCTGTACCAAAAAAGGTGAAGACCATTCCTTCATCCAGAAAGGTTATGGAGACTGTCTTTTGGGATTCACAAGGGATAATCCTCCTCAACTATGTGGAAAAGGGTGAAACTATTATAGCTGAATGTTATTCATCACTATTGGACCGTTTGAAAACCAAGCTGCAAGAAAAACGCTGGCGATTGGACCATAAAAAAGTCCTTTTCCATCATGACAATGCACTAGCACACAACTCGGCAGTTGTGGTCACAAAATTAATGGAAATAGGATTCCAACTCATTTCACATCCCCCCTATTCTCCAGACTTGGCTCCCTCAGACTACTATTTGTTCCCCAATTTGAAGAAATGGCTGGCAGGACAAAGATTTTATCCAAACGAGGAGGTGACTGCAGCAACTGATAGTTATTTTGCAGACTTGGACAATTCTTATTATTCGGAAGGGATCAACAAATTAGAACAGTATTGGATGAAGTTTATAAGTCTGAAAGGGGACTACGCCAAAAAAAAAAGGTTTACCCAAACACGTAAGTAGTTTTTATTTTTGCACGGACTTTTGAAATGCCCCTTGTATATCATCATTACGATAATAAATCTGAAAGAAAACACATAATCTTGCAAAATTCTTGTTTACATTTTACTTATGTGATTCACAACAGTCATTTCTTATGTACTGTGGGAGTTTTGCAGTGCCCTGCATTATCTTGATCTTTGTATGGTGAAGGCACAGGCAATACAACTCTTTCCTCATTGATTCAAACATAATGGAGACTTCATCACACTCTTCACTGTTTCCTCTGCTTGACTGAAGAGGCTGTCTATTACCATTGTGTGTTATTTCTGACCCTTCACATATGTTTACTATGGTCATCCTCACACACCCTCTGCAACAACAGTTATCCCCCATGCCTTTCCATAAGAAGTTAAAGCAGTCTCTAAAACATTTGCAGTATGTGCACAAACAACATATAAACATAATGGTAAGTATTACAGCTCCTATGTAAGATCTGAATAAATAATGATACCAAGGTATTTATGAGAAACTATGTTGCTCTTGGAAAGCTAATTCCTCTTCTATTTCTGTTATTTTATGACCTGCTACCTTAAGGTCATCTACATGTTATATGTTCCAACAGCATGTCTAACTGCAACTCAGAAATGTTCCTCTTTTGCTTATTTTTAATACAGCAATCAATCTCCATATTTAAAGCTGGCACTATGTCTTCACTGGTCACATTAATTCTTATTATTTGTTTGGACTGTATGAACACCTGTGTTCCATACTCTTCACATTTTTCATAAAATTTTAATTTCCCTGTACCTTTGACCAGTAAATCTGTTGGCTCATTGTCATTACACAAAATTGTCAAGCCTTCGTCTTTTGGAGCAACAGATAACCATTGGTCTTGACTCAATGGAGTCCAAATACTTTCATTTAGTTTCACAAACTTCTTGATACTGTTTTTGTGAATTTCCCTTACAGGTTGCAACATCCTTGCATTTCATGATCACATGTGGGCATTACAACAAACTTTCATGTACAAATTTTGTGAACATTATCTATCTCTTTAAACAACAGTTCTTTGTTACCCAGTTTTGTATAGGACACTTTTATTCAGCAAATAACAAATTATCTCTTTCTGGCTGTATGTATATAAATAAACCTCGACTTCCATCAACTCCAGAAGGTGGGGTAATACTTTGTACATATTAAATAGTTCACTTTCTACTAATGGCACATTAAACACATAACTTAGTATATGGCCACCAGTTATGCATAAGAACTGATACCCACTCTGTTCTGAGAGATCATTTGGGAACTTCTTGTCTATAATATCACCCCAAATTAAATGCAAGTGCCTAACTATTTGCACTGGATTAATTGTATGAAGTGCAAGTATTCCTGTCTGAGCATTTACTATGGCAGAAATTAGCTTTTCATATTCCCTTTCTAACTCAGTACAAATCAATACCAACTGTATTAACTGTTCATTAACAGTAGTGATCAACCTCAGTGCTGTTATCTTTTGATGAGTACTATCAGCATATTCATTCTTGTACCTGTGGAGCTTTTCCATGTTTTTAAAAATCATTTCCTCATTATGTACAAGGCTAGCTGCAGCAGGATTGAAGCTCATCAAAGTTGCTTTGCTACTGTTCTTTGCTCTTTGGTCAACTTAAGCAATTGCCTCTCTTTATTTTCAATTAAATCAGTCTTTGATTTGAAATAGGAGGCATCCTGTTCAACTAATGTCCCAAAGAATATTTTGATAATTTTCACCCACAAAATTTAAGATACCTCGTTTCCTACATGCCTCATGTATGGTTAACTGTCCAATTAGACCTTGTAAATCCTGGATCTTTCTTGACATGGCATTCTAAGGCTTCCTCTACAGTGGTACATTCTCGATCAATTATTCTCAAACTTTTTAACTTCTGTTTACAATCTCCTACTGGTAAATGTGCCAGTCTCTCTGTCTCATCAGATTTTCCCTGAAGTTCTCCCAGATTAATATAACTGATGGTTTTCCATGTCATACTGTAGATTTGTACCTTGCCAAAGTCATAATTGTACACCCAGCAGTGAAGGAAACTTCTCAATGTTTAAATCTTGAAACTGTCCAAGTGTGTACACTGCAGCAATACAGCTCACCAGGTGAACACTCCCGTCAGTTTCCTCATCTGAAATTCAAGAAAAAATGCTATTTCAGCTGAACTCCTTTAAGCTATTGGCATGCACCATTCAAAATTTGTTTCTCTTTAAACAAATAACAACATTTGAGCCCTTTGTCTTGACTACAGTCATGCAACTGCATATCTAGTTTACAGCTTCTGCCCCTTCTAATGCTTTCATCATACAATAAGATTGATTACCTGTTTTAAAATCTTCTGGGTTCTAGTCTCTGTCATAGAACTCTTTGTTCTTCTACTTACACTGTTTACTGTAATCTCTGGCACATTGATGCAGCTGTCTCATTTTCTCTTTTAATTTGAGTACATAATCATTGTAATTATAAGTAACGCCTGTGGAATCTCTCTGCAATATACTCAGTATGCCACATGCACTACCGAAAAATAACTGATGTGGTGTATAGTTTGTGGTTCTATGGGGTGTTATATTGTACACAAATACCATGAATAGAAGCCATTCATCCCAATGTGATTGAGCCCTATTGACATAGTGTCTCAAGAATTCTCTTACAGTTTGGTGTGATCTTTCCAATGCCCTGTTTGATTGGAGATGATAATCGGAGGTCTGTACCCCACCAATTCTTAACAATCGCCTGTGTTTACGCCTCCGTACAAGCCCTAATTTCTCATATCTTATCTTCATGGTCCTTACACACGATGTATGTTGGCGGCAGCAGAATCGTTTGGCAGTCAGCTTCAAATGCTGTTTCTCTAAATTTTCTCAACAGTGTTTCCCAAAAGGAATGCCGCCTTTCTTCCAGGGATTTGTATTTGAGTTCCCGAAGTATCTCTGTAACACTTACATTTTGTTCAAACCTACTGGTGACAAATCTAACAGCCTTCCTCTGAATTGCTTTGATGTCTTCCTTCTCTCTGACCCAGTACAGATCCCAAACACTTGAGCAGTACTCAAGAATAGGTGCACTGGCATCCTATATGTGGTTTCCTTTACAGGTGAACCACTCTTTCCTAAAATTCTCCCAATAAACCAAAGTCAACCATTTGTCTTCCCTATCACAGTTTTCACGTGGTTGTTCCACCTCATATTGCTTTGCATTGTTATGCCCAGATATTTAAATGACTTGACTGTGTCAATCTAGACACTAGTAATATTCTATCCAAACATTACAGGTTTGATTTTCCTACTAATCTGGATTAACTTACACTTTTCCACATTTAGGGCTAGTTGCCATTCATCACATCAACTGGAAATTTTGTCTAAGTCGTCTTGTATCTTCCTACAGTCACTCCACTTTGACACCTTACCAGGAAACATGGTATCATTGCAAACAACCACAGACAGCTGTCCGCCAAATCATTTATGTATATGGAGAACAACAGCAGTCCTATCACACTTCCCTGGGGCACTCCTGACATTACCCCTGAGGAACACTCACTGTCAAGGACAACATAATGGGTTCTATCACTTAAGAAGTCTTCAAGCCACTCACGTATCTGTGAAATTGTTCCATACTCTTGTACCTTCATTAGCAACCTGCAATAGGGCACTGTGTCAAATGCTTTTCAGAAATCTACAAATATGGAATCTGTCTGTTGCCCTTCATCCGTATTTCTCAGTACATCATATGAGAAAAGGGCACGCTGGATTCAAACTGAGAATGTGTTCAAGGATTCTGCAGTAAACTTATGAAACATATGTTAGGTATATTGGTCTGTAATTTTGTGGGTCTGTACTTTTACCTTTCTTTTATACTGGAGTCACGTGCCCTTTTTTTCAGTCACTTGGGACTTTGTGCTAGGCGAGAGATTCAGGATAAATGCAACTAAACGCTACTACCTTTGTCTGCTCTCTGAATTGGGTCTCTGATTTCCTACTTGGAATGCCTTTGATTGCTCCCAACAGCCTTAACCATAACAACATACAAGTCATTATGTTGTCCATATGTGACAGCTAGCTGATGTGGTCACCAGTTTATACACTTTTCAATGGAAAGGTGCAGGTGCCATGGGGTGCATTAAATGGCAGTATAGAGGCAGGGCTATAACATTATTGCAATGCACATTGACTGCCGGACAAGCAAGCCCTGGACTTCATATGTATGGCATGGGAAAATTCAGCTGCAAGCCCTGGACACCAGCAAATGTGCACAGGAAAAGTGTTGGTTCCCAGTTTAGCTATCCCGGCTTTGATTCCCCATCAGTGTTAACTTGTGCAATTCATATGCCTGCAGACCATGATTCTTCAAGAAGTTTCAGTGCTAGTTCCCACACTTTGTTGAGTTGAAAAACTGTGTGTCTGTTAATTCAGTTGCTAGCTATTCATATTTGAACTACGTCTTTAATAATGGAGCAGTGGTGTAGCATATATAACTGGCACATGGAGCATGTCATTTATTGATGCTCCCCCTCCCCCATCTCCCTATCAGTGGCTCGGACACAATGCTTTATTGCCTCCCACCCCATGCTCGGTGCCCAGGGTCAAAATCACACTCCATTGATGACCCCCTCCAGAAACACATATAGTAATATACACTCCTGGAAATTGAAATAAGAACACCGTGTATTCATTGTCCCAGGAAGGGGAAACTTTATTGACACATTCCTGGGGTCAGATACATCACATGATCACACTGACAGAACCACAGGCACATAGACACAGGCAACAGAGCATGCACAATGTCGGCACTAGTACAGTGTATATCCACCTTTCGCAGCAATGCAGGCTGCTATTCTCCCATGGAGACGATCGTAGAGATGCTGGATGTAGTCCTGTGGAACGGCTTGCCATGCCATTTCCACCTGACGCCTCAGTTGGACCAGCGTTCGTGCTGGACGTGCAGACCGCGTGAGACGACGCTTCATCCAGTCCCAAACATGCTCAATGGGGGACAGATCCGGAGATCTTGCTGGCCAGGGTAGTTGACTTACACCTTCTAGAGCACGTTGGGTGGCACAGGATACATGCGGACGTGCATTGTCCTGTTGGAACAGCAAGTTCCCTTGCCGGTCTAGGAATGGTAGAACGATGGGTTCGATGACGGTTTGGATGTACCGTGCACTATTCAGTGTCCCCTCGACGATCACCAGTGGTGTACGGCCAGTGTAGGAGATCGCTCCCCACACCATGATGCCGGGTGTTGGCCCTGTGTGCCTCGGTCGTATGCAGTCCTGATTGTGGCGCTCACCTGCACGGCGCCAAACACGCATACGACCATCATTGGCACCAAGGCAGAAGCGACTCTCATCGCTGAAGACGACACGTCTCCATTCGTCCCTCCATTCACGCCTGTCGCGACACCACTGGAGGCGGGCTGCACGATGTTGGGGCGTGAGCGGAAGACGGCCTAACGGTGTGCGGGACCGTAGCCCAGCTTCATGGAGACGGTTGCGAATGGTCCTTGCCGATACCCCAGGAGCAACAGTGTCCCTAATTTGCTGGGAAGTGGCGGTGCGGTCCCCTACGGCACTGCGTAGGATCCTACGGTCTTGGCGTGCATCCGTGCGTCGCTGCGGTCCGGTCCCAGGTCAACGGGCACGTGCACCTTCCGCCGACCACTGGCGACAACATCGATGTACTGTGGAGACCTCACACCCCACGTGTTGATCAATTCGGTGGTACGTCCACCCGGCCTCCCGCATGCCCACTATACACCCTCACTCAAAGTCCGTCAACTGCACATACGGTTCACGTCCACGCTGTCGCGGCATGCTACCAGTGTTAAAGACTGCGATGGAGCTCCGTATGCCACGGCAAACTGGCTGACACTGACGGCGGCGGTGCACAAACGCTGCGCAGCTAGCGCCATTCGACGGCCAACACCACGGTTCCTGGTGTGTCCGCTGTGCCGTGCGTGTGATCATTGCTTGTACAGCCCTCTCGCAGTGTCCGGAGCAAGTATGGTGGGTCTGACACACCGGTGTCAATGTGTTCTTTTTTCCATTTCCAGGAGTGTAATATGTAGAATTTACCCTAATAATGATATATTTTCCAAAAATCTTGTTTGTCTTGGAGACCGTTTGACACCCCTTTACAAGTGACACCTAGGGCATGATAGACCCCGCACCCACCTCTCTATGCTGCTATGATTGGGTACCAGTATGTGGAGACGGACGACAGAATCTTTGTCTCTCTGTAATTCATGCTTTGTCCCATCCCATGATAATGGTAAGCAACAGCAGAATTTTCTGGGTGACCTATTCTTGTGTGACACCTGTATTCACTGCAACTGTCTTTAAGACTGCAACATGTCTGACCAACCTGTGATTCTGCACACTGACATAAGATCTTGTATATTCGTGGCTTCTTTAGACAGAGGTCATATTTCATGGAACTTAGCATCAATTGAACTCATGCCAGAGGATGGAAGACACATTTTATTCTGTGTTTCTTAAAGAACCTGCCACTCTAGAAGGGCACACTGCCAACATAAGGCAAGAAAACCGTTCTATTGAAGTTCTTCATTTCTTCATTATTGTAGTTATTTATTTGCTCCATGTCAGCTGATATCACACAGTGTGCTACATATGTCCGCCAAAATGCATTAATATTTACAATGGACAGATCATGGCTTATATGAAGGCTGTTCAAAAAGTATCAGACCTTACTTTTTAATTTTGAAACCAACAACAGTATTGGGGCATGTGCACTCTTGTGTTTGTAGGCGTACCTGATGCCTGATTTTTTTCATGATTGCAGAAACAACCAGTCACTGGCTAGCCATTGACAAATGCACATGTGAAAGTGGAGTAGTCAGATTTTGTGTTGTGGGCAAAATGGCAGAAAATGTGGAACAAATTTATGGCATCAAATTTTGTTTTAAGCTTGATGATTCTCAAGTTGAAATAATCTGCAAGATTCAAGAAGTGTTTGGGGACAAAGGAATGGGTACCACACAGATAAAGGAGTGGTACAACAACTTCAAAGATGGTCACTCATCAGAGAAGAGTGTAGCAACTTCTGGTAGGCCCTCAACATCCAAAAATGAGGTTGTTATTGATCACATACGGACCCTAGTGGTGCAAGACAGATGACTCACAATCAGAGAACTTGCAGATGAGGTTAAGATTAGTATTGGTTCCATTCATTCCATTTTAGTAGAACATATGGATCTCTGGAGGATCTCAGCAAAATTTGTGTCAAAGTTGCTGACAAGAGAGCAGAAGCAACTTCGTTTGGAAATCGCACAATACATGCTGGATACTGGGAACAGTAATTTCAACTTCCTTAATGCAGTGGCCACTGGTGATGAGTCCTGGGCTTATGGATATGACTCAGAAACAAGGTTCCAGTCATTGCAGTGGAAGCATCCATCATCCCCCAGACCCAAAGAAGCAAGACTGGTCTGCAGCTATGTGAAAGTCATGCTGAACATCTTTTTTGACTCCAGTGGTGTGGTCCATCACAAGTACGCCCCAGGAGGTACTAATGTCAATAAGGAATACTACTAACAGGTTCTGCATCACCTTCATGAAGCACTGAGACATAAACAGTTGGACTTGAGGGCAGCAAGCAACTGGCACCTTCACCACAATAATGCACCCACTTATCGATCTCAATTAATTCAGAGTTTTTTGGCCAGACACAACATGTCTGTGGCTTGACATCCTCCTTATTCTCCTGACCTGTCACCAAATGACTTTTGGCTTTTCCTAAACTGAAAAACACTCTGAAAGATACCAGATTCCAAAACAGGGAAGACATTTTGCAGAAATTGATGGAACAGCTGCACACCATATCAAAAAAGGCTCTCTAGCGGTGCTTCCAGCTGTGGCAGCAGCACTGGGAGAAGTGTGTAGAAGCTGAAGGGGACTACTTTGAGGGTGACTTGAGTCAAACAATTGTATATGAGTAAAGATTGATTTTTTTAAAATAAAATTCAAATATTTTTGAGCAGCCCTCATATGCAGTTTGTTTCATTGAACAGTTCATATGTTGCAGCACATTTATCATCATAGCCAGTCTTTTATAGAGTAAAGATAGTGATAGAGCAAATAAGGCTTCATGCCTTCATAAAAAATTTTATTGTCTTCAATGGAATTTACACTTGTGGGTTGTTTATTGAATAGCTAGATGCCCATGTGAAATGCTCCCTTTTGACTAAGTTGTGCATCAGCATATACTACATGCAGGTTTCAGTTTATTCTATGGCAATGTTTGTGAGTTCAGTGGGCACTATGTGTTTTTTTTTTTTTTTTAAGAATTTTAGTCTTGATAAAGTATAAGCAAGGCATCACCAGATTTCTGAAAATGAGTTGCAATAGTCTCTAGTTTTCTTCCATTTATGATTCTCATGGCTTTCTTCTGGATTCTAAAAGTGCTAGGGGTAGCTGCAGAATTGCCCCAGCATATCACATCATGTCTTATGCAATCCTGAATGTATGAATTGTTTTACAGTTAGTACATGCTTTCAACAAATTCAGTTTGAAGCAGACAGTACTTATTTTAGCATTTACAGGTAAACTGTACACAGACCCAGGAATTTGCCTTCAGTGTTAGTTTCTATTGGACAGTTATTTACTGTTACAAGTGGTTGAG